>NC_057719.1:69215060-69282870 GCF_004010195.1 Chiloscyllium plagiosum
GCACCACGTTAGCCAACCTCCAGTCTTCCGGCACCTCACCTGTGATTATCGATGATACAAATATCTCAGCAAGTGGCCCAGCAATCACTTCTCTAGCTTCCCACAGAGTTCTAGGGTACACCTGATCAGTTCCTGGGGATTTATCCACTTTTATGCGTTTCAAGTCATCCAGCACTTCCTCCTCTGTAATCTGGACATTTTTCAAGATGTCACCATCTATTTCCCTACAGTCTATATCTTCCATATCCCTTCCCACAGTAAATACTGATGCAAAATACTCACTTAGTACCTCCCACATTTTCTGCGGCTCCACACAAAGGCCGGCTTGCTGATCTTTAAGGGGCCCTGAAGAAGGACCGAAACGTCGATTCTCCTTCTCCTTGGATGCTGCCTGACCTGCTGCGCTTTTTGAGCAACACATTTTTAAGTTGGGGCCCTATTCTCTCCCTAGTTACCCTTTTGTCCTTAATATATTTGTAAAAACCCTTTGGATTCTCCTTAATTCTATTTGCCAATGCTATCTCATGTCCCCTTTTTGCCCTCCTGATTTCCCTCTTAAGTATATTCCTACTTTCTTTGTACTCTTCTAAGGATTCACTCGATCTATCCTGTCTATACATTATCTGTTGGGCTTTTGGATAGTGAAGTTATTCTGTATTTGTGTTTCATTTAGTAATCTTGCAAATAAATTCTGTTTTGTTCGAAACTAAATGGTTGGGCCAGCTCCTTGAATATCCACTCTACACCTGCTTAGAATAACTGGTAAAGTTAGGGTCAGGGTTACTTTCTTGAAATGTATTGAGGGGGTCTGACCTGGTCCACAATAATGATAAAGATTCCTTGCTCTGATTAATCAACAACTCCCTTATTGGATTATATTACATTTGGTGTGTTAGAAGATGAATATGATGATATTTGAATGTTTACCACACCAATTCCTTTGTTTCTATGATACACTTTCTGAATTTAGCTTTTCTTGGATGTTCTGCCTGACTCAAAAAGATCTCACTCAGTGATTGACTTTTGATTGAGCCAGGCTCTTGATGTGACCCTAGACCCCAGCAATTTGTGAATTTTGGAATTAGGTAGTAGCAATTTTTTTTTGAGTGATGCTAAGAATTTTGGTGGAATATTAGAGATCTGAGCAATGTGGGCTGTGATAATGTGTGGCAGAATCTGATGGCAAATCCAACAAGGTCAGTCACAACAAGGCAATGTCTCACTCCATTGTTTATGGTTTTGATAAGCAATATGGAGAGTCATTGCCAGGAAGTGCTGAGTTGCCAATTAAAGGGGATCATTGCCTGTTAAACACCTTGTTAATGGTCTGACTTACCTCTTTAAAGTTTAGGTTTTCATCTTTCTAAACAAACTAGTTTTGAGAAATCTGGAGCCAGCAGCTGGTTGATTTAGCTCACTACTTGCTCCAAGTGACCTCTGTATTGTGTCTAACCAACGAGCATTTGGGGCATGATCTACAGGGCCTGAGACATTGGCATCCAGCATCTGCCAACACCTGACAATGTTGACAGTTCTTCAATCCATTACTGATGAAGGGCTTATGCCCTAAACATCAATTCTGTTGCTCCTCAGATGCTGTCTGACTGGCTGTGCTTTTCCAGCACTACAGTCTTTGTCTCTGATCTTCAGCATGTGCAGTCCTCACTTTCTCCTAGTTCTCCCTTGGAAGCACAGACCCTCAATGCAGACACTTCATGTGCAGCAGGTAGGCAGCCTTGTTTCAAAGTCTTAGAGGAGTAACCTTCACTCAAGTCCATGGAAGCACCTATCAGTCAGGGGGCCCTAATCACTGACACTAGAGAGTCCTCTCCTCCCTGAGATTGAGCAGCTGCCTAGTCCCAATGGGGTTATTGTGAGAATTGCAGTGGAATGAAGAGCTTTAGTGAGACTTGGGCACAGAGTAGAAACAATGAGATTGTGAGGTTGCAGAGAGAAGAGTGTGGCACTTACCTTGGTGCTCTGGGAAGGTCATTGACTATTTTTTTGCAGAACTACTGACCTAGTTCTGACCCAGGTTTACTGGCATGCCTTCTCTGCCAGTTCTCTGGGAAGGGGACATCTCTGCACCACCACCTTAAATGGGATGTCCAGGTCTCTGTGGGCAACTGTAGTGCAATCTTCTCCCTCTCTGACATCTTTGAGCAAAGTCCTTGACTGAACAGGGCAACTTCAAGATGCCAGTGTAAGTCTGGGAGCAGGCTGGTTTTTGAAGATGGTACAAACACAAAGGATGCTGGTCTCTTGGCGGTTATCTGCTGAGTGTTGAGTTGTTCTAGGAATGGAGCAGGAATTGGTCATGATGGACACCAGGGGGCTGAGTGGACAGTTAATGAGGTGAGAAACTCACTAGGCATTTTAGTGTGAATCCCTCCGAAAAACTCAGGACTTCCAAAGTAAAATGTAAAAATCATCCCAGTGACTCATCAGGGCATTCTGAATTTAAACTTGACGAATACCGTCATGAGTATGAGCTTGTAAATTGAGTTCTGCCCAATTTGCTACAGTGTTACAGTGCTACGGTGTGACCCCCACCTGTATCAACTCTAAGCTGGACATCCCACTCCAGATCCTGAGAACAGGATCATTTGTATAGCCAGACCAGAGATGTGACACCTGGAGCGACACATTCTTGGCACCTGTCCTGGATGGGGGGAGGGGATGGGGGCATACCGTTTGCATACCATCTGCACCACACTGACCTCCATTCAAGTCAGCTGACCCACTATCGCACGCTGCAATTGGCCTTTAGCTGACACAGGTTGGATCTCTGCCTCTCAGTGGGAGGGATTCCTGCCCTCCAGCTGCCAGCCAATCTGATGGGCTGTTAGTTCAAGTAGCCCAAGTAGTGCCAGAATCAGTGGGCACTACCGGGACAGTGAGGATGCCCAGAAAGAAGAGTAATGGATAGCTCCTGCCAACCCCTCTCCCTGCCTTAAGAGTGGGAATGGGAGCAAGGTGCCCAGGGAGAGTGTGGGAGGGAGTAGCTTTTGAATGTTACATGAATGGACAAGAAAGGTGGTATCATCTTGGTGAGAAGGGTTTCCTCAATGCACCCAATGTACTTACTTTTCCCACAAGAGTTTATGAAATAGCTTTATGACTCTTGACTGTCTACTCATGTAGACTATTATTCAGTGAGGACGATGTATTACTGGGGGTAATTGATTTGTTAGCTACCTCAATTGTTTGCTGATTAGCCCTTTTAAAGATAACAGTGGGTGAGGTTGCTGATTTGGTGTTTGTTACCTACTTCGTTATGAGGATTGGATCAGAGTGGGAGGGATGTGTGATCGTTTTACATAATTTTACTTGACCTGTCACTGAAAACATACCCTGCTATGGAAGGGGGGGATGAGGGTTTCAGGAGTGAGGCGCAGTCCTATATTAATCATAAGTAAATGAACATTAACACTTTGTTATGAATAAGACTTAGGAAGCAGCAGCAATTTGCTTGTGTTGTCTAAAATAGAAATTCTGCAACGGTGAGCTAATCTTCTTTGGGCTCTGACATTGAGTAGATTACTGATTCAGGTCAAACACAAAGAATGCAGGTCACTGAGCTTTCACTTTGTCGCCAGAGGTGTGAAAGTTCTCGCAGGTTTATTACTTGTAGTGAGCTTTGACCTCAACATTTAAAAACGTCTTGTCACTTGATACAAAGCAAAATATTGTGGATTCTGGAAATTTGAAACAGGAACAGAAAAATATCAAAATAAAGAACTGTTCTAGTAGGACTTCAGTGACTGTAAGTTGTTGTTTGAAAAGTCACAAAAAGTCCATGGGTCCCTGTAAATACAATGAAACGTAAGCTACTGACTAAAATATCCCAGTTCTGTTGCTTGCAAGTTATTTAATATGAAACTGTGGATTTTTACGTAAGTTTCAAGAAGCAGTACAGATGATGACGTTTTCGGGCTATTCTTATTCTGTCAAAGGGAATTTATATAATATTGTATTTTGTTTATCATTTATTTTAAAATGGAATGAAGTTTATCATGTGTTTCTATTTTCAGTCGAGAAGAGTACACAGTATTCAGAAACATTCTGACATTGTGAAAGGAAGACAACTAATAGGTCATTTGTGAAAAGGTTAAGCAGTTATCTTCTGATTCCAAACAAGCAGTTTCTGTGGAAGAAGTAGTTGTGCCCCACAAGGTAAGCCATTCATATTTTATTTTCTTTGCAGACGGGTTTTGTGTAAACAGCTGCTAATTTAATTTTTTAGCAAATTAAATCATAGACCAAACCAGACCCTTTGATTTTCTAGAATATCATTGGCTCAATTTTTGATGACTTAACATAAATAGGTTTCAAATGTTTAAGAGCAAAGTTAATACTACCAGAATAGTGAAGTGCAACTGGTACTCACATTTCTTGTCCTTTTGTTTTGGTCAGGTGATTTATTCTTTCTGAGATGTGAGGACCACTAGCTGGGTCACCATTTATTACCTATTCCTACTTGCCCTTGAGAAGGCAGTCGTGAGCTGTCTTCTCGAACTGCAGCAGTGAACGTACTGTAGCACACCCACAATAATGTAAGGGAGTTCCAGGTTTCTTTTCACCCAACGACAGTGAAAGAAAGGTGATACAGTTCCAAGTCAAGGTGGTTTAGAGGAGAAAATGTAGCCCCACCCTTCTAGCTGTAGAGATATCATGGGTGTGAAACTTGCTGTGATAGGAGCCTTGATCAGTTGCAGTACATCTTATATATGGTACACACTGACACCACTGTGCATCAGTATTGGAGTGAGTGCATGTTTATAGTGTTGGATGGAGTGTCAATAGAGTGAGCTGCTTAGGACTGGATGGTGTCAGGTTTCAAGAATGTTGGCAGAACTACACTCATTTACAAGTGGAGAATATTCCATCACATTCCTAATTTGTGCCTTGCAGATGGTGATTAGGCTTTTGGGAGTCAACAGATGAACACTTTCCATGGAATTGCCAGGCTGTGCTTGTAGTCGCTGTATTTATAGGACTGGTCCACATAATTTTCATATCTATGATAAGCTGCAGAAAATTGATAGTGTATTAAGTGTCTAACATTCAACATTCTAAAAGAGTCTTGAAATGGTTCCATTCTGTTTGTGATGACTGTTCTAATGTTGCAATAATATCAGCTTAATAGTAACATTCTTGTCTCTAGTTAGTAGGTTATAGATTCGAATCTCAGTCTCGGCTTGAAATTTAGTGTAATGCTGAGGGTGGACTCCAAAGTTCTAAGGAGAAGATAAACCAAGGCCTTATATCTTGAGGTGAATTTAAAAGATTCCATCCATTTTTATTTATGAGCAGGAAATTGATATAAAAATAGATAAGTGAATCATACAACTCAAAGCAACCACTGGCCCATTGACTCTTTGACAGAGTCATCTACAGAGATGGATTTCAGAACTCTGTTATCACTCGCCATGCAAACCCTATAAAATTTCTAAGTCCTGATTTTAAATTTCTTCTTTGTTTTTACTTTTGGTTCCCAGACCCTGAAGGACAGACTACAATATTTGCTGAATGAAGAATCCAATGATCGGGAAGAAAAGGAAGTATGTCTAAAATCTTTACATCATCTATTCCAAGTATGTTCTTCTCAATCATCTCACAACAATAAAAGCAAACCTGATTTTAAACTTGATTTCCCTGCAGATTTATATTTTAATCTAGGAGAAAATAGCTCACGATTCATCTCTGTAGTCAAACCTGCACTCCACTCAAACGTCAGCATTTAGTGAAGGTCTCATTAAATATCAACAAATGTCTCCCCAAGCTGTATCTAATGAAGAATTGGAACATATTCAGAAACTTACCTATCAAAATGTGACACCAAATAAGGTATATAACAGCAAATGTTTGAAGATGCCTGTGTATGCGATGATTGTCAATCATTAATTATTGTCAATTTTCGAGTCAACATAAAAATGTTGCTTATTTGTGATGATTAGGTTTAAAACTATCTAATTCTTTCCTGGTCTGGTTTTGGGTAGTATGTTACAATGGCACAAAACAGCTAGACCAGTGTGGGCAGCATGCAATGATCAAAGAAACTGTTAGAGTGTTTAAGAGAGTTGATATATTTTGGGGAGTAGGGTCTGGAGCAAGGTCAAAAGACAGTGCCTGTTCAGCTAGAATTAAGGATGCCTAGGATCATAGTAATGCCAGTAGGTATAAAATTTAACGGAAAGAAAGTAATTGAAAGCAAATAGCTCTGAAATTGGTAGTCAAAGGAACTAAAAGCAAGCATTCTTATCAAGGTAGAAGGCATGGCTGAAGTGCTGAATGAATAGTTTGGATTTGATATAGAAATAATGCAGCAGGAAAGGAAGAAACAGTAGCCACATTAAATATGACTTTAAAAATATATAAACAGCAGATAGTGACAAAGGTTAGCAGTCCTTAAAATAGAAAAGTTAGCTGTCTGGGTGGCACTATCCTAAGTAACTGAGAAAAATAATAGTTGAAATTGTGGAGATTTTGGTCAAAACCTCCAGTTTTCCTTGAATAAGGAGTTGGTGTCAAAGGATTGGAGGATTGTCAAAGCTTTACTCTTTTGTCACCAAGACACTTATGAACCGGGCAGGCTAGTTGGATAATGCTGCTGGTGGGGAAACTTTTACAGATAATCTGAGAATAAATTAATTTGTGTTTGGGAAAATTATGAGCTTTACCTGAAAGTCAGCATTTTTTTGAGTAACTTGATTATGTTCTTGGAAAGAGAATTAGTTAAGAGACTTTTGAGAGAAAGCATTTTATGCTTTTATGGACTTTTGGAAGGAACTTGACCGAGTATCAATATTAAAACTTGCTAGCAATATTTAAATCTTGTGGAATTACAGGCACAGTGGCAACATGGATGCAAAACTGACCAAGTGGCTGAAATCAGAGTAATTGAGTGTTTTCTTTAAAACTAGAGAGAGGTAACCCAGGTATCTGCATTAATATTCTCTGGTCACTAGCTTGCACATAAGTACATGGCATAATATCAAAGTGTGCAGATAACACAAAACTCTGAATGAGGGGAATAATGATTAACCTGTAGAGAGGATGAGCAAACTGAACATTGCACCATTTAAGAGTGGGGAGAAAAGAGAAATGTAGTAATAATTGGGGATAATATAGTCAGGAGAAGAGACACTGTTCTTTGTGGCCAGGATCAAGAGTCCCAAAGGCTGTACCCAGGTTCCAGAAATCCCATCTCGGCTGCAGAGGAACTTTGAGTGAGAGGGGAGAGATCCAGTTGTCATGGTCCACATTGGTACCAACAAAAGAGGAAAGAGGTCCTACTGAGGGAATATGAGCAACTAGGGGCTAATTTAAAAAGCAGAACCAAAAAAGTAATAATCTTAGTATTGCTACCTTAGCCATGAGCTAATTGGCACAAGATTAACGAGATTAAAGATATAAACATGCGGTTTAAAGATTGGTGTGGGAGAAATGGGTTAGAATCCATGGGATATTGGCACCAGTACTGAGGAAGGAGGGAGCTGTTCAGATGGGATGGGCTCCACTTAAATCACATTGGCAGCAGAAATCTGGTGAATTGCGAAAGTAGTTAGGGCTTTAACTAAATAGTGGAGGTAGGGAGGGCAGTTGCATAGAAAATTATGGAAAATATTAAAGGGGAGGAGAGCTCAGCAGAGGTTAGTAAGTTTCCAGAATAAGAGAGTATAGAAAGAGTCAGGAGTAAAATTTCAGGCACGGCAGCTAAGGGACAATATGAGAAGGGGGAGTATATATTCAATGCAGGACATAGGATATTGTACTGAAATATACACAGTATATGAAACAAGGTAAATGGTAGTGCAGATTGAAATTGGTGAGCATGGTTTTGTGGGCATCAGAGATTTGGCTACAAGGGGATCAAGGCTGGGAACTTAATATGCAAGGATATGCAGCGTATCGAAAGGATGGGTGGAAGGGACAGGGTTGTCTTGTTAGTAAAAAATGAAATTAAATCAGTAGCAAGAAGGGTGAAAAGATGTGTAATCTGTGTAGAACAATTGAGGAACTGTAAAGGAAATATATATCCTGACAGCAGTTATGTACCAGTTTGCTTGCAGTAGTCAGAATGTGGCGCAGAAAACATGCCAAGAGATAGAAAAAGCTTGTAAGAAAGGCACTATCACAATAATCATGGCAGACTTTAGTACGCAGGTAAATTTGGAAAAATCAGGTTGGTAGCGGAATTCCAAGAAAAGGAATTTTTGGAATACTACAAAATGGTTTTTTTTGGAACAACTTGTCATCAAGCCCACTAGGGAACAAGTAATTCTAGATTTGGCGATGTGTAAAGAGGCAGACTTGATTAGGGAGCTTAAGTTGAAGGAACTGCCTAGGGGGCAGTGACCATAATATGATAGAATTCACCCGGCAGTTTCAGAGGGAAAGTCTGGAATTAGATGCAATGGGATCCTAATTGAATAAAGGTAAATACAAAGATATGAGTGAGGATCTAGACAGTGTTGATTTGAAGGAGGAGCCTAGCAGGGAAGATGGTGGAATAATAATGGCAGGAGCTTCTGGGGGTAATTCAGGGGCATAACAGAAATTCAATCCAAGGAAGAAGAACCGTACCAAGGGGAGGATGAGGCAACCGTGGCCAACAAGGGAAGTCAGGAAAGCACAAAAGCCAAAGAATAGCATATGATGTGGTGAAGATGAGTGGGAAGCCTTTAAAAACCAGAAAAGGACATTAAAAAAACAAAGGGGGGAGAATATGAAATGAGGATGAGCTAGTTAGTAATATAAAAGAAGAGTACAAGAGGTAATTTTAAAATATATAAAAAGTAAGAAAGAGGCAAGAGTGAACATTGGACTGCAGGAAAATGAGAGTGGAGAAGTAGAGGAACAGAATAGGTACTTTGCATCATGGTGGATGACACCAGCAGCAGACCAGAACTACAGGAGAGTCAGGGGCAGAGGTGAGCGTAGTGGCCAACACTAAAGAGAGGGAAGCTGAAAGGTCTAAAATTGAATAAGATAGATTACACCCCAGGGGTCTGAAGGAGATAGCTGAGCAGTGTGTCGAGGCATTGGTAGTGATCTTTCAGGAATCACTGGGGTCAGGGAGAATCCCAGAGGACTGGAAGATGGATGATGTAACATCCCTGTTTAAGAAGGGAGAGCGGCAAAAGATGGGAAATCATAGGCTTGTTAGCCTGATCTTTGTCTTTAGGAAGATTTTAGAGTCCATTATTAAGGATGAGATTGAGGAGTAGTTGAAAGAAAACAGTAAAATAGGGCTGAGTCCATACAGCTTCATCAAGGCATACAATTCAAAGCTTTCAGTACAAGCTGGTAAAGAAAGCATGTGGGATGCTTGCTTTTAATAGACAGGGCATAGAATATAGGAGCAAGGAAATCTTGTTACAACTTTATAAAATTGGTTAGGCTACAGATTGAATACTGTGTGTGTAGTTCTGGTATCCACACAATCGGAAGGACATGATTAGACTGCAGAGAGTGCAGAGGAGATTCATGGATGTTAGCCAGGATGAAAAGTCTCAGTTATGAGGAGACATGGAGTAGGCTGGAGCAGAGGAGGCTGAGGGGGGATCTAATTGAGGTATATAGAGGCATAGACAGAGTAGATCATGAGAACCTTTTCCCCACAGCAGATGTGTCTGGAGGGCACAAGTTTAGGGTGAGGAGCAGATGATTTAGAGTCAATGTGAGAAAAAAATTCCTTTCACCCAGAGGGTGGGAGAGAAATGAAATGTGTTGCCTGAACGGGTGGTGGAGGCAGGTACTCTCACAACATTTAAGAAGCATCTGGATAAGCAGTTAAAATGCCAGAGTACAGCAGGCTATGAACCAGGTGTATGGGGTTAGCGTAGTTTTATGTATAATGGTTGGCGTAGATGTGGTGGGCCGAAGGGCCTGTTTCAATGCTGTATGATTCTAAGGGTAGGTCATGCCTGACAAATCTTTTAGATTTTTTTGAGGTGATAATAAGCAGGTTAGATAAGGAGAGTCAGTGGTTATGATTCATTTGGATTTCAGGAAGGATTTTGACAATATGCCACATAGCGGGCTGTTAAATGAGATAAGACCCTGTGATTTTAGGTGCAGGGTACTGTCATGGATAGAGGATTGGCTGGCAGAAGGCAGAGAGGGGGATAAATGGGTCTTTTCAGGATGTGACCGGTGACTAATGGAATTCCAAAGGGGTCCATGTTCAGATCATAATTTTTCACAATACGGTGTTAACAATCTGGATGAAGGAACTGAGAGTACTGAGAGTTGTGAAATTTGCAGGTGAAGCAAAGATAGGTGGAGGGATAGGTAGTTTTGAGGAAGCAGGGAGGCTGCAGAAAAATCTGGACAGGCCAGCAGGGTAGGCAAAGAAGTGGCAGGTGGAATTCAGTGGGGGGAAATTGAGAGATTATGCACTTTGGAAGGAAGACTAGAGCAATAGGCAACTTTCCCAAATGGGGAAGGGCTTTGGAAAACTGAAACCCAAAGAGACTTGCGAGTCCTTGTTCAGGATTCTCTTATAGTTTACATGCAGGTTCAGGTGGCACTTAGGAAGGTAAATACAATGTTAGCATTCATTTTGAGAGGGCTAGAATACAAGAGGAGGATGTACTGCTGAGGCTGTATAAGGCTCTGGTCAGACAACATTGAGGATATTGTGAACAGTTTTGGACCCTCTTTCTGAGGAGTGATGTGCTGGCCTTGGAGTTGGTCCTGAGGAGGTTTGCAAGTATGATCCTGGGGATGAAGGGCATGTCATAAAAGGAGTGGTCTGTACTCAAGGGAGAATCTGATTGAAAATTACAGAATACTGAGAGATCTGGATAGAATGGACATGGAGAAGATGTTTCAATTAGTAAGCGAGACTAGAACCCTAAGGCACAGCCTCAGAGTGAAGATGTGACAATACAATGGCTTTAAAAGGCGTATTTTAGCCTGTTTTTTTTAAATGAAGAGAGGTTGAAACAGAAGTGCTGAGTGGTCCGTTGCAAGCCAATAAAGTAGACAGCTTGTGACACCTTGGGGTTTTTTCCTTTTTAAAAAAAAATTGGAACAAGAGAAGCAGCAGGAATGGGTGGAGTCAGACTCCCACGGAACCAGGGTTTTAGTTTAGCTTTCAGTAGTTGGGGTTTGAAGTTGCCAATCATCTTTCCCTTCTTAAAAAAGTAATTGTGTTCTCTCTCTCTCTCTCTCTTTGTCAGAATTTTCTCTTGATGTTCTTTATTCCTGCACTGGAGAAACATTGCATATGAGACAATCTATTTTACTGAATTTGTTTTTGCCAAGTGTGTGTTTGTGGGCTGTTACTATTTTGGAACAGATGCTGTTTAGTAGTTAAGTAATCTGTTATTCTGTTAAGTTTTCCAGTAGAGCTAAAGTTAGACCAATTCTTCTTTCCTTCATTTGTATTTTAACTGTAGAGTAACAATAAAGTGTGTTTTGCTTAAAGCCATTTTGTATAACCAATCAAATTGCATGTGACAGAAAGCACCTTACACTTACCTTTAAATAAGAACATTTTAGGATCCAGGCTTTGTTCTTGATATATTTGAAGGGGATTTGGTCTGGCCCATAACAAAGGAATGACTCTTTAGAACTGAGAGGAGGAATTTCATGATCCAGATGATGAATCTATGGAATTCAATGCCCCAGAAAGCTGTGGCAGCCAAGTCAGTGTATTTAAGTCAAATAGATAAGTCCTTGATTAGTAATGGATTAAAGTTTATGGGGGAAAGGAGGATAATTTGATTAAGAAAGGTATCAGCCATGTTTGAATGGTCAAGCAGATTCAATGGGCTGAAGGACCTAATTCTGCTCCGATACCTTATGGTCATGTAGTCGAACTTCACGAGGACATGGGATGAGTAGGATAGCTGCATGTAAATTGACATTTAATGCAAAAAAATTATGTTTGGTTAAAATAATGAGAGACAATATGAATGAAATGATATAAGTTAAAGAGAGCATAGAACCTAGTGAGACTATATGTACACATCTTTGAAAGTGACCGGACAAGTTGGGAACTTTTTTTAAAAAGAAAAATGAATACTAGATTGTATTAAGAGGAATAGAGAAAAA
Organism: Chiloscyllium plagiosum; assembly: GCF_004010195.1. Taxonomy (NCBI): domain Eukaryota; kingdom Metazoa; phylum Chordata; class Chondrichthyes; order Orectolobiformes; family Hemiscylliidae; genus Chiloscyllium; species Chiloscyllium plagiosum. The sequence continues at coordinate 69,227,130 of NC_057719.1, forward strand.
ATGCCATATTTAGAGAATTGCGTTCAGTTCTAGGCACCACACTATGATAAATATCAAGGTCTTTGTCAGGATACAGAAGAGATTTGCTACAATGATACCTGGTTATATGGAAAATCTCCAGGTTGAGGAGATTTGATGGAGATGATTCAGAATCATGAATGATTTTAGTAAGTAAGTAGAGAAAATTTGTTCCTAATGGCATCAGGGTTTATAATCATAGTGTAGTCAAGCGACCATTAGCCCAAAATTGAACATTTTAAGTTGGCTCACAGCTGGAGAAATTGCGTTGAACAGATATTTGGCCAAACCAAATTAAAGAGCAGCCAGCAGCTATTGACTACAGGCAATAGGAGAAATGAAGGTCAATAAGATTACTAAGGTTCAAGGGGAACCAGTTACAACCAGCCCAAGGACTGTGTATTAGAGAAGTGTCGATCAGACTTTCTGGCACCTTGACTGCCTGAGTATGTTCAGTTTACCCCTCCCGACATGGAAAAAGTGAAGAGTGTTGGCGCGGCCCCATTAGATAATTTGAACACAACTCATAACATCATTGGTCAGAGGCCACAGAACAGTCTGGAAGACCCAGTCGAGGGGGGGGGGTAAAAAAAACACGTACCTGGAAATCACCCCTTCAGCAAAGACTCATAGAAAAGTCTTGACTTGGTCTAGCAGCAGAGCTCTGACCACCTGGAGGGAGGGGAGAGAGAAGATCCACCATGATCTGCAAAACCCACCTTTGTGGAAGAGAGCCAGCCCAGGAAGGAGATTCCAATGGCCCAGCTCAAATACATGGATCACTGCAAGTGATATCCTTTCTCAGATGGTTGTAGCTAGATGGAGAATAAATACTGTGGGAATTTAGGAAAAGTTGACATGATGTTTTAATAAAGAATATTTGTTAAGAGTTTAAAAGGTGTTTAGATAAGTACATGAATGAAAAGTTTGGAGGGATATGGGCCAGGAGCAGGCAGGCAGGATTAGTTTAGTTTGGGATTATGTGTGGCATAGGCTAGTTGGACTGAAGGGTCTGTTACCACGCTGACTCTAACCCTAAGAGTTGAACCGCATATGGAATCCTGTCACTTTATCCACCTCACCGATCAGTGCTTGGGTAAAGTGTTTTTAATACTTAAACTGGTTGATGTGTCCAGAGCATGGACAATGAGAGAATGCAGACTTAAACTGTTTGACAAAAGAATTGGAGGCAACATGAATCATTTTTATACACAGCAAGTTCTTGTGATCTGGAATGCGCTATCTGAAAGCTTGGGGCAATCCAGATTTGATAGTATTATTATAAAAGAATTAAATATGCCCATTTGAAGGGATAACAATTACAGGGCTACAGGAAAAGTAGATGGAAGGATGGAATCAATCAAACATTTTGACCAAAGACCCAGCACACGTATGATGAGCCAACTCGCTTTGTTTTGTGCATTCCATGATTTTGTGAAATTATTCAAAATAAAACAAAACTTTAACATTCTCATAATATTCCAATGCACTTTATAGCTAATGTTAGTGCTGTAAAAGTATATTCAATATTAGATTTGTTGTGCATATAAATGACTCCACTGATCTCTGTGAATATTGATTTGAATTATTTTATGTTCACCTGAATCCGGGGACCTAGATAATATTCTGGGGAACTGTGCTCATATCCTGTCCTGGCAGATGTGGAATTTGAATTCAATAAAAAAAATCTAGAATTGAGTCCAATAATGACTTTTAAACTGTTGCCAATGAAAGGGGAAAAAACCATCAGATTCACTAATGTCCTTCAGGGTAACACATTGTTGTCCTGGCCCAGTCTGCCCTATGTGTGACTCCAGACCCACAGTGAAATGGTTGTCTCTTAACTGCCATTTGTGCAGTTAGGGATGGGCAATAAATGTTGGTCTGGCCAGCAATGCCCACATCCTGTGAATGAATAAAAATAATGGAATGAATGGCCATTATTAAGATTTTGGTACTTGTGAATCCAGGCACCAGCTAGAAAACTTTGGCTAGACTGTGTAACATTTGGCCTGATGTCCAGAAATTCCACCATCATCTGCACTAAGGTAAAAGCTACAGACCTTTGGAATAAAATCAACCTTGTGCAATGAAGCAATAAACTTTTGATTGAATGGCTTTGAAATAATGTGCTTCTGGTTTTTCTGAAGTAATTTGGTAAGTTCATTTGGGTAAAATCTGAGGCAAAATTTCCAGCAAACAAATGTTTAGGGAGCATTAGGAGTATTGAAATACATTGTGGGTAATTCTACAGTGGAAATCTTTGCATTATATATATTCAGTCTATTTGCTGAGGATTAATCTATATTTTATTTCAGTGATCACTCTTATTTAAAATTACTCAAATGGTTTTCACCTTCATCCTGCTAAATCCTGAAAAATAATTGGAATGTCAATAGATATCCACAAGAAAAGGTTAAATGGTTAATGTACACATAAACTTAATAGTTCACAAATCGTTGATGATCATTGATTTTGAAACCGGTCTGCTGATCGCAACTGATGCTGTCTCGCACAACATCAGGTCACTGAATGTTGCCATGGATTACTTTAAACCTAATAAAAATAGAATCAGGACAATCCGTTAAACATATCTGGGTTATATTGTACTAAGCTTGATTTCCCTTTAGCTTAGAATAAAGATAAAATTAATGGATGATCACAGTGATAGAATTCCTCTATTAGGCTTGAATAACTTTGCCAAATGAAAATGAGAGATGGCTGCAGTGTTTTATGTTTCACGTTGCATCAGTATTTGTGTAACAATAGTCTTCCATTTGAGGCTTGATATTGTGATTAGCAGCTTAATGGTGACACTCGCCATTGAGTTCAAAAATGGCTTTCTGCAAAGATCTGTTGATGTTTATGATGTGGAGTTCCACTTTTCCCAATGTGGGTTTGAATCTAGCTCCGATTCAAGGAAACCTTAACATCGAGCGGGAGAGAGGATTTTATTCAGGTGCAGCAAGCAGCCATATTGGAGAATTCTCACAGACTAGGAGGTAAATTGCACTGTGAACTGATTAAATTTGTGAAAAGTAGTGAAAGAGATTGGTGCATACCCTGGGATCAAGATAACAGTTGAAATATCATAGTTAAATTGAAAATAGAATTGTATTACTTTAAAGAAGTTGTAGAGGGGGATTTATGATAACGGAAGTTGCTGTGAAAATCCCAGCATCATCAATTAGGCCAGCATTTGTTGTTTGAGACAGTCATGGCTATAGTGACTGTTACTTAAAATGTGTTGCTGGAAAAGCGCAGCAGGTCAGGCAGCATCCAGGGAACAGGAGAATCGACGTTTCGGGCATAAGCCCTTCTTCAGGAATGAGGAAAGTTTGTCCAGCAGGCTAAGGTAAAAGGTGGGGAGGAGGGACCTGGGGGAGGGGCATCGGAAATGCGATAGGTGGAAAGAGGTCAAGGTGAGGGTGATAGGTCAGACTGGGGTAGGGGCGGAGAGGTCAGGAAGAAGATTGCAGGTTAGGAAGGCGGTGCTGAGTTCGATGGATTTGATTGAGACAAGGTGGGGGGAGGGGACTGTAACAATGTCAGCCAGGTGGATCTCATAGAATGAGTTTCCTGATTGGGGCTGTTAACCTGCTCCAATCTGGGAGCCCTGGCTGACAGATAAGAACAGGGGTGTCAGACATCCTGTTCATTCAGAACGCTGGATCAGTGTCAAGGATTCTCCACATGTAAATAAAAGGTGAGTTGGTGACTGGATGCCAGCTTCTGGAGTTCTTTCAGTGGTGAGTCACCTTGAATTGCTGCAGTCCTCATTCCAGAAGTGCAATGTTTTCAAAGATGTTTAAAATGAGATTAACAGAATAAAAATGGAAGCTCATGTTGATTCAAGTGATTTCAGAAAATTTTCAGGGATTTTCAGCATTGCATCCTTGAGAGAAACTTCTTGATTTCTGTATTTATCTGCACAGATCCTGATGCTAGAAATTACTGTCAGTTCTACAATTGGAAAGATAGTGACTGCTTACAGTTTTTGCATTACTGCAGTTGCAAATTCTAGGCCATTATGTTTAAACAGGACAGAATCAAAAAGGTTGGAATCCTAAAATTAACCAATTGTACAGGACCTTAGTGTGACCACACTTGGAATATTGTGTGCATTTTGGTGTCCTGATCTGAAGGAGGATGATCTGGCCGTGGACGGAGTGCAATAAAGGTTTACCAGACTGACTCCTCTGCTGTCAGGGCTGGAGTATGAAGAGAGATTGGATTGGTTAAGTTAATATTCTCTGGAAGTTAGAAGAATAAAATGGGTTCTTGGAGAAACCTATAAAATTCTGACAGGACTAGACAGGGTAAATGCAGGAAGAATGTTCCCAATGAATGGGGGCGGGTCACAGTTTACAAATATGGGATAGGACATCTAGGACTGAGATAAGAAACTTCTTCAGAGAGAGAGAGTGGTGAGCCAGTGGAATTCTTGACCTCAGAAAGCAGTTGAGACCAAATAAGAAGAACATTTTCAAGGAGTTAATGTAACTCTTAGGCCTAAAAGGACTAAAGGATATGGAGAAAAAGTGGGAAAAGGGTACCGAGTTGTATGATCGAGCCTGCTCCACCATCCAATACAAGCACAGCTTAAGGGCCTCCTCCTGCTTTTACTTCCTATGTTTCTGGAAGGTAATGGTAGTGTAAAATAGTGTTACTCTTTTAAACTTGTTGGTTTAAAATTAATCTCCATTGCCAAGTATCTGACAAACATCAAGAATATTTCAAACACATTTTTAATTTTACTATTCATTGATTTTGAAACAACATTGTTTAAAAATATCTCTCCTGGACTACAGAACGGCTTAATATGGCTAAAGTGTGGCTTTTGGGGCTTTATAACATAATCATTTTAAATCACAGATTAATAAGTAGAGTTTGTGATATCAGCTTGTATTTGGCAATTAATGACCGAACACGTTGTTTCTGTATTGTGTATTCCGACAGATTTAAACCAGTGTTTGCTGTCCACTTAAACCTCCTCCCACCTTACTTCTAACCCTCATTAAAATGTGATTTGATTCTTTTTTTAACCTTAGATGGTAAGAATAAAAATAGGTAGACTGAATGAAATATGGACAGATACAGATGGTGGGAAAGAAGGATAATAAGGTGGATGGATGGACTGATTGAATGATGAACACACGGATGGAAGGATAGGCAGACAGAATGAAAGGTGGATGGAATGAGGATGGGTGAAATGATGAGTGGAAGGAATGACTAGCAGATGGTCAGAAAGATGGACTGAATGACGTATGGACATATGGAAAGATCGAATTACGATGGAATGAATCAATCAGCTAAATCAAACAACCAAAGAACTGCAGATGCTAGGAATCAGTAATAAAAATTTGAGTCCTTGAGTTCTGAAGAAGGGTCAGTCGAACCAAAGGGTTAACTCTGCTTTCCCTCCACAGATGCTGCCAAACCTGCTGTGTTTTTTCCAACAATTTCGGTTGTTGATTTTAATCATTCAGTTCATTGCCTGAGCAGTATCTGCTAATATATAATTGTTCATAAATACGTAATGCTGGAAATGAACATCAATTTTCAAGTGAAGCACAAAACATATTCACACTTTGTCAGCTTTTAATTAGCTTTCCTAAAATAATTTGAAAACTTTTTTAAAATGTTGGCAGAGGTCAAATAAACTTTGTCTAGTTTCTTTCACTGCTATAGCTCCTACAATCATCTGAACTCTTCAGTGAAACTGTAGCCTGTTGACTGATCTGAATGATTCATAGTTTAGCTTTATTAAAATCACCAGAAGTTTCTTTGTAGGTGAAGGGAAATAGTATGAGATTTGCTCTAGCGTCTATTTATGCTTATCGCTTCAAGGCTGGTTAGTGGCATCTGTGGGTTTTGTTACAAGCAGATGTGCAAGGCTTATGATCCACTGTGGTTAATGTAAAAAAATAAATCCCTTCAAATCACAGAAGGTCCATCGAAGGCTAACGTTTAAAAAAAATTGGTTGAGACAATCAGTATATATTCAATACTGTATTATTGTCGTTAATCATAGCTACATTTAAAATTGAGGCAAATTAGTATTGTAAAGGTGATCTGTCTTAGCTGGGTTAAATTTGCAGAGAACGCTGTTCAAAATACTTTCATCTGTTTTCTATTTGATCATCAGCACGATTACAGCATGATGTTGGTCTCTGATCATAATGATGGTGACTGATTTTGTAATTGTATTTTCTCTTTTTAACTGAACTGTATGCTTTTTTGAAGACATTTCTGGCTAGATTAGAGCAGCTTGAAACACCGTGAGCTGGGTCAATGTGCTGGACAAGTTTTTAATTTCTGATGTGAAGTGGTATCACTCCATGAGCTGTAATGGAAATCCAATAATTCATACAACATTTAGAGCTAAGCCATCAGACTTTCAGCACCTCAAGATGCATGAGACAGACAAAGCACAAGCTTATGTCCACTTGGAAGATTTACCTGAAAGAAGTAATTGACCTGTTAACAGAGTCTAGGGTGGGGCCCTTTCCATGTGAAGTGTGGGTGACTAGGAGCCTCTCCCATTCTTACTGTATGCCTTGGGTGTACTGAAAGGCTTTGAAAGAATGTGTGAAGTGTTTTGCAGTTTCTCATCTGCATGTTTTAGGTGAGCACTTGCTTAAGAAGTGATTGGATGTGGCAGTTCATGCCTTAAAATTAGTTCCCCTGTGTTCAAAGCTATATTGGCACATAGTTGCCAGTTAGAGTATATTTTCAACTGGTTGACTTCAGGAAGAAGTGAAGTCTCTGTTTTGTGCATGAATTATTCTATTGGTTATATAAATGATTCTTGGGAAATATATATGGTCCACAGTTGAGTTGTGAGAATCTATTTTCTACAGATAAATTAAATTCATTCAGTACAGTTTCTACTAATTGTGAAAAATAAGACTTAAAATGTAAAAAAGATTGCAATGTGTTATTTTCCCTTCAGAAGCTAAATAATAAAACTAAAATTCTGCATAATGGACCCTTGTGCAGTGGTAGTATCCCTACCTCTGACCCAGAAGATTCAACTCCCTAGTGATGTATTTCATAACATGTCTGAACAGGTTGATTAAAAATTGTTGTGCATATCTGTTTTAGTCTATATATCTAAATCTTGTATCACTTATTTTCATATCAATCTTCTCAGTGCATTTTCTTAATAGTTTTTTAAAATTGTCACTCTGACAATATCTTACCCATTTACCAGTAGATTGAAAATAAAGTTTGGGCTGTAGGTTAACTGCATTAGTAAACATGGTTCTCTAAAAGGTAATCCAAATCAAAATGCTAAAAGGCTTTCTCAGTGGGAGTTGTGAATCATCTGTTAGCAAAGTAAAATTATGGAATAGTAAAATCAAAAGTGAGGGGTAGAAAATACTGGTATACAAGCATGAACTGTTCAAATAACACACTGCAATGATTACCCAACTGTATGTCACCATGATAGTGGTAATAGTTTTATTAATGGTAAATAGTTTGTTGCAGAAAATCTTTTGCTGGTACTCTTAGTCAGTGATTTCTGTCTGTAAGTGAACAGATCGACAAATAGAGTAATTAAAAACAAGCAAATGTCCCTGGTTAAGATAATATTTGACAATGCTGTTTCCACTTAATATTGCTGTTAAGAAAAAAAATGATTTGCACTGAAACTTAGTAAAACAGATGGAAAATTAAATTTGGTAAATTGTTGATGGTGACTGTTATTGCTCTGTACATTAGCCAATGTCTGCAAATGTGAGACAAGCATCTAGTGTCTGTTCTTAATATTGTTTAAAAAACATTACACTGATTAGAACATCCTGTACTAGATAAAAATCGAGACATGATCTAAGAAGCAAGAAGTCAAAATGTGGTCAAGTTACTGCTTTAGCTTTTTTCTAATTGCATAATGTAGTTTTTCCCAAAAAGGATGAGATTTTCAACTTGATACTCAGCTTGTGACATTGTCATTGTAGATGTAGCAACCAATTTTCTATGATTTAAAGCAGATGAAATTCAGACAGTTTTTACTGGGGAGCTGGTCTTCAACACTAGTTTTATATTTGGGCATTATTTTGAAAATCAACTACAAGAACGATTCGGAGATGCCGGTGTTGGACTGGGGTGTACAAAGTTAAAAATCACACAACACCAGGTTATAGTTCAACAGGTTTAATTGGAAGCACACTAGCTTTCGGAGCGACGCTCCACCTGATGAAGGAGCGTCGCTCCGAAAGCTAGTGTGCTTCCAATTAAACCTGTTGGACTATAACCTGGTGTTGTGTCATTTTTAACTAACTACAAGAACCTTTTTGATTTTCAAAACAAAATTGTTCAGAAGAATGTTTCAAAAAAAATAAGCATTGTTCTGGTACTTGTTAAAACTTGTGGTGTTTACAGATTATTTTGAAATCTTATAATAGTTTATGGGTCTCTTAAACTTGCCTGCAGGAATAGGTTCCTCTCCCCTCAGGTATCCACGATTATTGTGGTAGTTAATCACATTTGTTAGAGTCAGATTCTGAAGGGAGAATACAGAGAAGTAGGCAGGAATTTAAAAAGGAGTTCCTCAAATGTAGCAATATCTGGATTACTTCCAGTGCTTGAGCTAGTGAGGGTAGGAATAGGAGGAAAGAGCAGATGAATGCATGGCTGAGGAGCTGGTGTATGGGAGAAGGATTCACATTTTTGGATCAAGGTAGGATTAATAAATTAAACTGCATTTATTTCAATGCAAGGGGCCTAACAGGGAAGGCAGATGAACTCAGGGCATGGTTAGGAACATGGGACTGGGATATCATAGCAATTACAGAATCATGGCTCAGGAATGGGCAGGACTGGCAGCTTAATGTTCCAGGTTACAAATGCAACAGGAAGGACAGAAAGGCAGGCAGGAGAGGAGGGGGAGTGGCAATTTTGATAAGGGATAGCATTACAGCTGTACTGAGGGAGGATATTTCCAGAAATACATCCAGGGAAGTTATTTGAGTGGAACTGAGAAATAAGAAAGGTTTGATCACGTTATTGGGATTGTATTATAGACCCCCCTAATAGAGGGAAATTGAGAAATAAATTTGGAAGGAGATCTCAGTTATCTGTAAGAATAATAGGGTGGTTATGGTAGGAGATTTTAACTTTCCAAACATAGACTGGGACTGCCATAGTGTTAAAGGTTTAGATGGAGAGGAATTTGTTAAGTACAAAATATTTTCTGATTTAGTATGTGGATGTACCTATGAGAGAAGGTGCAAAACTTGACTTACTCTTCGGAAATAAGGCAGGGCAGGTGACTGAGGTGTCAGTGGGGGAGCACCCTGTGGTTAATGACCATAATTCTATTAGTTTTAAAGTAGTGATGGAAAAGGGTAGTCCAGATCTAAAAGTCAAAGTTCTAAATTGGAGGAAGGCTAATTTTGATGGTATTAGACAAGAACTCCCAAAAGCTGATTGGGAGTTCGCCTAAAGGGACTGCTGGAAAATGGGAAGCCTTCAGAAATGAGATAATGAGAGTCCAGAGAAAGTATATTCATGTTCAGGTGAAAGCAAAGGCTGATAGGTATAGAGAATGACTAGAGATATTGAGGGTTTGCTTAAGAAAAAGAAGGAAGCATATGTCAGGTGTGGACAGGACAGATTGAGTGAATTCTTAAGAGTATAAAGGCAGTGGGAGTATACATAAGAAGGAAATCAGGAGGGCAAAAAGGTGACATGAGATAGCTTTGGAAAATAGAATTAAGGAGAACCCAAAGGGTTTTTACAAATTCAGTAAGGACAAAAGTGTAACTAGGGAGAAAATAGGGCCCCTCAATGATCAGCAAGACAGCCTTTGTGTGGAGCCGCAGGAGATGGTGATGATACTAAATGAGTATTTTGCATCAGTGTTTACTGTGGAAAAGGACAGGGAAATAGATGGTGACATCTTGAAAAAACATCCATATTACAGAGGAGGAAATGATCGAGGTCTTGAAATGCAAAAAAGTGAATAAATCCCCAGGATCTGATCAAGTGTACCCTGGAACTCTATGGGAAGCTCGGGAAGTGATTGCTGGGCCCCTTGCTGAGATATTGATATCATAGATAATCATAAATGAGGTGCCGGAAGACAGCAAACAAGGTTACCTCAGATTACAACGTGATCTTGATCAGATGGGCCAATGGGTTGCAAAGTGGTAGATGGAGTTTAATTTAGGTAAATGCAAGATGCTGTATTTTGGGAAAGCAAATCAGAGCAGGACTTACACCTTAATGGTAAGGTCCTAGGGAGTGTTGCTGAACAAAGAGACCTTGGAGTGCAGGTTCATAGCTTCTTGAAAGTGGAGTTGCAGGTAGATAGGATAGTGAAGGAGGTATTTGGTATGCTTTCCTTTATTGGTCAGAGTACAGGAGTTGGGAGGTCATGTGGCTGTACAGGACATTGATTAGGCCAGTTTTGGAATATTGCATGCAATTCTGGTCTCCTTCCTATCAGAAGGATGTTGTGAAGCTTGAAAAGATTCAGAAAAGACTTACAAGGATGTTGCCAGGGTTGGAGAATCTGAGCTATAGCGAGAGATTGAATAGGCTGGGGTTGTTTTCCCTGGAGCATCAGACGCTGAGGGGTGACCTTATAGACGCTTATCAAATCATGAGTGGCATGGATAGGATAAATAGACAAAGTTTTTTCCCTGGGCTGTGGGAGTCTAGAACTAGAGGACATAGGTTTAGGGTGAGGGGGGAAAGATACGAAAGAGACCTAAGGGGAAACTTTTTCACGGAGAGGGTGGTACATGTGTGGAATGAGCTGCCAGAGGAAGTGATGAAGGCTAGGACAATTACAACATTTAAAAGGCATCTGGATGGGTATCTGAATAGGAAGGGTTTGAAGGGATATGGACCGGGTGCTGGCAGATGTGATTAGATTAGGTTGGCATATCTGGTCGGCATGGACGAGTTGGACCGAAGGATCTGTTTCCATGCAGTTTCTATGACTCTATGACTTATCTTTGAAATTTCTTTACTTCTGTTCTGTCCATAGAAATATGGACATTTTGCAGTGAAACAAAATGTGCATGTTTGGAAAATTAAGATTGCTATTTCTAGAAATCGATCAAATATCTTTTTTTATACATTTACCCTGAACAGCTCTGGGATTCCTGGAGTAGGCTATGCCTGTAAATTATTTGTGAGGTCTAAAGCAATTTATTGAAATTATTTTAACTAAATTCTAAACTAAATTGGGGCAGCACATTTAATTTGGATGAGTGAAAGAAATTTGCCTGAACCACAAGCAAATTGACATAGAATAGTCAGATCAGTGAGATGTGGAAGAAATAGGTTTCAATTTAGAGAGTACTAAGCTTTGTCATTGGCTCGACAAGAGCTACCTTCATCTGAACTGCACTGGGATGAATGTCCTGGTAAATTGTATAATTAAGCTTGTAGAGAGTACTTTAAAATGAATAGGAGATGGTTAGGGGTATGGACATGGGTGGAGTGAATGTTACATGAAGGGAAATTTGGAAAGTTAAAGAATATGAATTTGACAACAGAGGAGGATAGCAATATTGATAGTACTAACCAGCATGCACCAGAAGCGACTGATTGTAGAAGCGCAAGTGCTCAGCAAAAAAAAGTTAGTTCAGGGATAAATAGTGAAAAGACAGAATTGAGGGCACTCTGTGTGCGTGCAGCATGTGTAACGTGAATTGATGCTAAAAATAGAAGTAAATGAATAAGACAATTTTGTTCGAGTTCATTAATGATCAGCCAGGTGGATAAAGGGGCACCATTAGTCATAAATTTGATGTATTCAATAAGGGATCAGACAAACAATATAAGGAGATCAGTGTTGGGGGATATGATAGAGGATTGATTAACTAATAGGAAACCATTGGAATAAATTAATCACTTTCAAGTTGACAAACTACTGAGTGGAGTACCACAGGGATTAGTACTGAGACCTTAACTATTTATGACCTGTATTAATCACTTGGATTAATGGGCCAACCTCATTATAGCCAAATGTCCAAATAAAGTCAGTTGAGGAGGATACAAGAGTCTGTAGTGGGTTACAGGTTAAATGAATGGGTTGAAAAATTACATGGAGTACAATGTGGGAAAATGTGACTCTTTCTATTCTTCCCATCAAAATGGACAAGCAGAATATAAATTAAATGGAGGAAATCACAGAACGTTCAGTGCAGAAGGATCTGGGTGTTCTTGTACATAAATCAAAGTGAGTATGTAGTTACAGCAATAATTTGGAAATCAAAAGTAGTGGCATTTAATTCAAGAGGATTGGAGTATAGAATTAGTATCTATGGTACAACTGTACAGAGTATTGGTGAGACCATACTTAAAGTAGTGCATATACCTGCATTGGGAGAAGTTCAGAGAAGGGCCACATCCTTCCTGAAGTATGGTGTGTAGAATTGTACATAGTACTTCAGCTGAGGTCCAACTTGTATCTACTGCAAGTCCAACACAACTTCCTTTCTCTTGTACTATGTGCACCATAAATAAGTCGAGATTAATATATGCTTTATTCACAGTGTGTGTATATATATTTCTTTCTGCATCTTTACATTTGTGCCCCTTTGGTGTATATAGTTATTTTAATGTATATTTTAAGATGTATCACCTTACACTTCTCTAAACTTCATTTTCCACCTATCGAACCACTCCACCAATCTGTTAGCATTGTTTTGAAGTTCTGCACCATCCTCCTTACAGTTCATAATTCTTCCAAGTTTTTAAGTTGTCCCTGCACATCAGGGTAATCAGTTGACTGACTGACCCCTACATCATCTCTGACAACAAATTGGCTTTATTGTGACATGTACAGTGAAAAGTTTACAAGTCATCACTTAGGCCACCAACTTAGGTACAAAGGTACCGAGGTGCATGTTATTTAGTCCATGTTTTTAAGGGAAACAATTTTAGAAAATAAAATGTACAGTAGATTGTATCAAGGAATTAGAAAATAATGCATATCAGGAATTAAAGATCCTAATACTGAACCCTATGGAATAAATACTCCAGCCCATGAGGAAGTTGAACAGTTCATCAACTTCACCAACACATTCCTCCCCAACCTTAAATCCACCTGGACCATCTCAGGCACCTCCCTCCCTTTCCTGGACCTCTCCATCTCCATCAATGGGGACCAACTCAACACTGATATCTTCTACAAACCCACCAACTCCCACAGCTACCTGTACGACACCTCCTCCCACCCTGCCTCCTGTAAAAATGCTATCCCTTTTTCCCAATTTCTCTGCCTCTGCCACATCTGCTCCCAAGAGGGCCAATTCCACCAGAACACACCAGATGGCCTCCTTTGTTAAAGATTCCCTTGATTTGACTGAAGAGTACTCTCCCTAGACTTCGAGAGATGACAATTTCCCATCCCACCTGGTTGATGATGCCTGCCAGCACATCTCATTCACTTCCTGTACCTCCGCCCTTGAACCCCACCCCTCTAACCATAACAAGAATAGAATCCTCTTCTTCCTCACCTTTTACCCCACCAACCTCCGTATACATCATGTCTTCCTCCACCATTTCTGCCACCTACAAACAGACCCCACCACTAGAGATGTATTTCCCTTCCTACTCCTTTCCACTTTCCATAAAGACTGGTCCCTCTGCGACTCCCTCGTCCCAACCAACCAACCTACCCTCCACTCCCGGCACCTACCCCTACCACCGCAGGAATTGCAAAACCTACGCCCACATCTCCCCCCTCACCTCCGACCAAAGTCCCAAAGGAGCCTTCCATATCCATCAAAGTTTCACCTGCACACACTCTCAATGTGGTCTCCTCCACATTGAAGAGACAGGACGCCTGCTTGCAGAATGCTTCAGAGAACATCTCCGAGGCACCTGCACCAACTAAATCAACCCCACTGCTGCGTGGCTGAATACTTCAACTCCCCCTCTCACTCTGCCAAGGACATGCAAGTCCTGGGCCTCCTCAATCGCCACTTCCTAACCAGCTGATGCCTGGAGGAAAAACGCCTCTTCTGGACCCTCCAACCCCATGGCATCAATGTGGATTTCACCAGTTTCCTCATTTCCCCTCCCCCCACCTTAACCCAGATCCAACTTTCCAAGTCGACACTGCCCCCGTGACCTGTCCTACCTGTCCATCTTGCTTCCCATCTATCCACTCCTCTCCAACCTATCACCAATACCCCCACCCCCTCTAACTATTGCACTCTCAGCTACCTTCCCCCCCATCCCCACCTCCTCCCATTTATCTCTCCACCCCCAAGGCTCCCAGCCTCATTCCTGAATGTTGATTTTCCTGCTCCTCGGATGCTGCCTGACCTGCTGTGCTTTTCCAGCTCCACACTCTTGACTCTCATCACCAGCATCTGCATTGCTCACTTTCGCCTCTTAACCAACATAGACAACCCTGACTGATAACTGACAAGATGTCTGACTAATATCTGTACAGCTATCTGACTAGACTTCCTGCAACTCCCAGTCTATAACCCACTCCCTGTGCTGTACTGCAACAGACCCCCTGACCATGGCTGCCCTGAAAAGTGAACACAACATATTCAAGCCCTGAGATCATATCAGATACCACCCTTGACTCATTGTTCTGGACCTTGATTTGATTGAAGTGTACTCCCCCTGCACTTTGAGAGATTGTCTTTTCCTTGAAGCACATGTAGTGTGTTTGTTGCTTTTGCTGCTGCTATAATGGTACAAACACAAGATTAATGTAGAATTGAGCTGTCATTCATCATTGTTGTAAAATGGGGATTTTGCTCTTGATCAAGACGTTACTAGATGACCATCTCAAGCAGTTTTATCAACTTTCCTCACCATGGTCTACATCAGGGAAAATTGTGCCCTGTCTTTATTGATCAGGAGTCACATAACACCAGGTTATAGTCCAACAGGTTTATTTGAAATCACAAGCTTTTTGAGTGCTGCTCCTTCATCTGATAGTCACTCCACCTAATGAAGGAGCAGAGCTCCAAAGCTTGCAATTTCAAATAAGTCTGTTGGACTATAACCTGGTGTCATACAGTCCTACAGCATGGAGACAGACCCTTCGGTCCAACTGTTCCATGCTGACCAAAATGGCCATCCACACTAACCCCATTTCCCTGCACTTGGTCCATATCCTGATGAAGGGCTCCTGCCTGAAATGTCAATTTTCCTGCTCCTCAGATGCTGCCTGACCTGCTGTGCTTTTCCAGCACCACTCTCTAATCTTGACTCTGATCTCCAGCATCTGCATTCCTCACTTCGCCATATCCTTCTAAACCTTTCCAATCCATATATTTATCCAAATGCCTTCTAAATGTTAATGTACCCTCAACCTCAACCACTTCCCCTGGCAGCTCATTCCATATGCTTATCACCCTCTGTGTAAAAAACAAATGTTCTCCCACAGATTCCCTTTTAGTTTTTCCCCTCTAACCTCAAATTGATGCCCTCTAGTCCTCGATTCCCTAACCCTGGGAAAAAGACTGAGTGCATTCACCCAATCCATGATCTTATACACTTCTATAAGATTCCCCTTCAGTCTCCTATACTTTGAAGAAGTAAATCTTATCTTGTCCAACCTCTCCCTATAACTCCGGTCCTTGAGTCCTGACAACTTTCTTGAAGTCATGTGACTTCTGATCTTGTCTATGCCAGTCCAACACCAGCACCTCCACACCATCTTTATTGATGGCCAGTATTGCTGCCAGCTTTCCTAAGCGTAACTAAAACTGCTTAGAAACAGCACCCAGTAGGTTTAAGAAGACCAATTCAATGAGGCTACACTGGTACAAACATGTATGGTAATTCAAGCCCTCAACTCTCATGCCCAACTAACGTGATTTGCTGGCCTGATGTAAGGACATGCTGTGGCCAGGGCCAAATGATACCTCATCTTATATACAAAATTCAGGTGAGACTCCAACTTCACACCTCAAAGGTTCAGTGGAGCTGACCTGCTTTGGGAATGTCTCTTAAAGCAAATTGATAAAAGTATAGAACATCCTGTTGATTTATTTCTCCATCTTTATGTCCCTTTGCCAGAACTGTCTGTTTTCACATCTACATTTTCCTGAAGTATTTCCATTTACTGCAGAAATCGAAACTTGCTGCATTGTTAATTACTAATTTACTAACTTCCATTTACTAACAACCGTCATTAATAGTTACAAATTCACCTGGTACTGTCTCCGATGGAACAATAAAATTTGTCCAATTGCAAATTGCATTAAACGCTTGCCTTTCAAAGGGAAATTAGATTTCTTACAAATGGACCACTCTCCTAGGCTGGATGGCACTGTGTGTACCTGAGTTGAGAGTGTGTTGCTGGAAACGTACAGCAGGTCAGGCAGCATCCGAGGAGCAGAAAAATCGACGTTTCGGGCCAGAGCCCTTCATCAGGAATGATTCTGAAACATCGATTTTTCTGCTCTTCGGATGCTGCCTGACCTGCTGTGCTTTCCAGCAACACACTCTCAACTCTGATCTCCATCATCTGCGGACCTCACTGTCTCCACTGTGTAGAACTGAGCCAGGCTATATTAACTATTGCAAGATATCCCCTCAGCCAGTGATAATTTAACACATAGCAGTGATATGGTAGAAGTGCTGTGAGAACTTGTATATTTATACGGATTTAAGATATTGTGTGTCACAGTGTAGCAGGAAAAATAAAAGCCCATCTGGACTACCATAAATAGAATTTATGTTTGATGCAGCACCAGAACATCTCAATTGAATTATTGAAATTGATCTCCTTTCAGATGTTCTGTTAGGTTTCTGTACACACAAATCAAATCTGAATTTGGTGAGAGACTGTGTGTCACAGTGATGCCTTTGAGACACAAAGATATGGGATGAAAATATCTATCTCTGCCTGACAGATGGATGAGCGGCATATGTTTTGAGCCCAAATACCTTAAATGATGAGACAGAGTGGCAGCAGAGAGGAAGTGAAGTACGTCCTGTATTCTGGATCCCATCACCTGGTGGGATGTCTGTTCAGGTTGAGAAATGGCCTCTTCAGTCACGTGAAGAAACATGTCAAAAACTTGCCATTGAGTTGACATCATCTTCAACATAAGGGATTGTTGCTGTCAACAGGTGGCATATTTGCATTGGCATTTTGATAGAATCCACCAAATTCCTACCCAGTGAAAGACAATAGCAAAGAATAGTCCACAATTCACACAAACAGTACTGTAGGAGTTGTTGACTCAGTTGTTGCCACACGTCTCTGTCCTATGCTTGTTAACTATCCCTTGGCAGTAATGACAGAGCATAATGCGTACCCAGTATCCTCACCAACATTTTCCCTCATCTTAACAGAAAAATGTCTTCATATTTGTTGCTTGTAAGATCCCAAACGTCTTGTGCACCCCCCCTTCTCTTTCCTTACCTTACCTGCCTTATGCAGCCTTACTTTGTTGGCATAGCTGACAGGTGGTGTCAGGAGAAATGATGGATCAGTATTTTAAGCCTCTCAGAAAAGATTGTGACCCAGGCAGTTGAGTTCTAAGCCCACACACTTCCCTAAATCATGTCCAAGCTAAGTGAATAGATTTCAACAGCAGCAAGAATAATGAGAAGAATTAAAAGGATATAATTCTAATTTAGACTGATTATTCGACTTTTAAACCATTAGATTTTAAAGTGAAAACCAGTTTAGCATTATAATTAATCAATTTTTTCTTTCAATATCTTGTAAAAATGGCAACCTTAAATGGAACAAAATGGAGGTCAAGATGGAGTGGGAAGATCATGTGAGAATCTGCATATAGCGCAAATGATCAACGTAACTGGTTAAACTATCAGTCTCGCGCACGATCTTCTCATTCTACAGAAAACTCTAATTTTACTGATCAAAGATTCGTAGATTAATAATTGTTTCAAATTTATTCCGATGGAAAGTAAAACCAGTAGGAAATTCAGACTATTGCCAAAATTATGAACAACGCACCGAAAGTACTTGACCGTTACTATGCAATGTTGATCAGAGATTCAAGACCATTTCCCTGAAGCTCTCTCCACTGTGCACTTGCCCCAGTGTGCCTGGCAATTTCCACTCAGCTTGGGAAATAATTCTGCTGTCTGTTAGATGCAGAATCAATGGTTAAAACGGCAGTTAATTGCCTATCATTGTATCAATGCAGTAAAATGACAGCTGTTCAAAGGGGGTCCTCATTTGATTTAAAATCCAGTTAAAAGATGAAACGGGGGGCTGTGATGCTAAGATCCCAACCTAATGCTAGTTTTGAGGTATTTAGCTCCCCATATTTAGTCAAAACCACCTCCCCTCATCTGAGAAAATTTGGTTTGGTAAAATTGACAGTGAGAGAGAGTGGAAACACCGTTAATTATTTATCAGGCCAATCTGCGGTTGTCATATATATTGTCGTTCTAACATTTTCTGTTTTCAGTTGAATATGAGCTTAATGTTGCATATAGATTAAGTAAAATATATAGGCCGATACTCTGTTTATGACCACTTCTGAACTTAAAAGAAGTTGGTGAAATGTAGATTCAAAAGAAATTCTCATTGTTACATATGATTTTGGAAGGCTGCCACTATTAGGAATTAAGAGAGGATTATGTTGGATTTTGGTTCTTTCAGGAATTAGGACTGACTGCAGCTTAGCCTTGGCTACATTGGTATTAAATTAAATGCATTTCTGTCTTAGAGTTCATCCTTTAGCCTGTTGTGACTTTGGAGTGACTTCCAAATCAATCAAATCAAATTCCTGTCTGTAGATTAATGATTGTTTCAAATTTGTTCTGATGGAAAGTAAAACCAGTAGGAAATTCAGACTGTTGCCAAAATTGTGAAAATATACCAAAAATGATTGATAGTTACTATGTAATGTTGTTATCATTAATATCTTTAAAGACAAGGCAGCTACATGTTGTGGAGGAAGGAAGTTTCCTCCAGATTATACTAACCTGCAGATTTTTAATTTTTACACACAGGTAGTCAGTATCACTGGTGTCAGATGCTGCCAGAGCTGCTGAGTTTTTCTGTTTTAGTTTCTGATTTCTAGCATCCAAAGTTCTAAGGTGTCTTTGTCCCCCCCACCAGTGACTTCTTTGTTTTACATATCCAGCTGGGCCAGCCTACCTCAGTCAGCACTGAGATACAATAGACTGAAACTGGGACCTGTTGCAGCTTGGGGTGACCCATCATGATCAGTAGCCTTCAATAGAACCATCTCGTGCCAACACAAGTAGTTAAACATAGCATAGAGGTCTGTCTTTAAGAAATCCCATGGAGGTAATTTCACTTCAATCTCATCAGAGGGCAAATACATACATTCATAACATGACATAAGTTTTGTTTGCATCATTACTTTTTATATTGTTAGTTTTCTAAGCAAAAGACCCACTAAGTACTGTTGGAGTGCACTTAGAAGGCAGGTCAGATACTGAATCTGTTGGGCTTTGGACAAGGGTTTACACAAGAAAATCTCGTTTTTTTTATATTATAGCTCTAGTTTCTCTTGTCTTCCCATTGCCTTCTGCCTTTTGCTCCTTTTCCTCCTGGAGCAGCTGAAGACTTGGCCCCTCTGAACATTCCAAGTGTGTAGCATACAATAAGCTAGCATAATTTTGGGAGCTGATTTAGGACAATACCACAGAAGTAACTGGATTCATCTGGGTATACACACCTGCGATTTTCTAAACAAAAGCACTAGATTGAGTGTGCCTCTGATTTTTTTCAACTCTTGGCATTTGTGGCCAAATTGCTAACACAAATCATAAACCAAGTGTCGAGTGGATACTATCTGTCTCCAAGATACCCTGCTAGTCAGGGTTGAGGAGGTGGGTGTTGTGGAATTGAAGACTGGTGTCATAGAAAAGCGTTATATCACATTAGAAAGGGACTTCATCTGACTTTGTTTTGGCCTGAATTTTCAAAGCAATTTGCTTCTATCATGAGGCAAGGAAATGGGAATGATCTAAGCTAAATTCTGGAATTCCTTCCCTACACCTTGACTCCCATATCCTTCATGACCCTCCTTAATCATTTACCATGCTTTGCTCACCTGTCTGAATATCTACTTCACCTCATTGCTGATTTGAAACTGATTATAATATTGAGAGAGGGGCAAAAAAACTGCAGATGCTGGAGTCCAAGGTAGACAGGCAGGAGGTGGGACAACACAGCAAACCAGGTAGCATCAGGAGGTGGAAAGATCGACGTTTTGGGTGTAACCGTTAATCAGCTCCTGAAGAAGGGTTCCACCCGAAATGTCAACTTCTCCACCTCCTCCAGCTGCCTGGCTTGCTGTGTCCTTCCAGCCTCTTGCTTGTCGACCACATAATATTGAGAGAGGCTGTGGACCACTTTTCAACATTAAATGTTCTTTACAAAATGAAATTTGCTGTTCCTACAGAGCTGCTTTTTTTTTAAAAAAAATATCTATCACAGTTGCAATCAAATGACCAAAGTTTCATACAAGGAAGAGGATACAGGAACAATTCAATTGAATCTCTGCTCACTGGTAAATCATTTAATGATTACCACAACAAAGAATCAGAAGAATCCATCCAGAAGAGAATGTTCTGTGTTCCAAAGTAATATTTTCTGGTCAAAGATAATCTGTGTAAGTATTCCAATGAAAATGTTTATATATAACCTCACCAAGAAATGTTTCTGGGCGATGATTAAACATGATCTTGTAAAGCAGGAGTCCAATCTTCCAACTGAATTTACCAAATCATCTTCATGCTTTCAGTGTTAGGAGAAAGCAGAAACATCATTTGCTGGTGTCACATTAAAGAACAGATGTACAATCATGGCTGTAGAGCCCATTAAAGTGCATCTACTGCTGTACAGCAGAGTACTGACGGGCAAAATTTAATGGAGCCCAGTGGAACAAGGAATGAGGAAGTCAGAAGGGAGGGAGGGGGAGAGGGAGAGTAGTGTTGGGCTGAGGGCGTAGAGGAGGGGGAGCAGTGGTAGCATCTAATAGTCTGAATCAGGCACTGAGTGACAGGAAGGCAAGACTGCTACATGGAAGCAATGGGGAGGCAGGGGAGCTTGCTAAGATTTTGCCTTATATGGATGCCTTTGAATAGGATTTAATTGTATCTTGAGAATGTAGCCTTGGCACACAGATCTCTGCCTGTCAGATCCCCAACCATTCAAAAGGATGCCAGTATCCAGGAGAGGCAGCAAGTACCGAAATGCAAGTGGAGCTGCAATTCATTGGAGTAGAAACTGCTTCCAATAGGGAAGAGACGGTCATTGCAATCACTCAGCCTGAATGATTCTTGGGTGCCCTGAGTATTGTCTCCACTGTTTGTCTCTCCTCCCATGTATGAGGTCTCCCAGGCAACTGCTTAGCATTGAAATGGGGAAGTCACCAATGTATTGAGAGTTTCTGTACCAGTAAGATAACATTAATAGCCGGGTGAAGATCCAAAGCTCCAGCACCATTGCAGCACTTACGTGGGTGCAGGCTGACATAAATGTCGCAATCAAATCTCTATCTGACCAACCAATATTTATAAAACAGAAAGGTCCTACTGTATCAACGTTCAAGAGGACATTTGTGTGTCTGTGACATGGACAGCTCACCTGCTGAGGACTCTTGCACAGATGAAAGTGCCTCCTCCAAACCCACAGATAATTTGGGCATTAGTGTCACTGGCAGAGGGTGGTGGAGTAGCTCTCTTCCCTTTAACAGCCATAAGAAAAAACTCAGTCTGTGGTGGGTTGATGATTCCCCTCCTCTTGTCACCCACCTCCCTGTCTAGCAGAAAAGGAGAGGGTGTGTGTAATGGGGACTCTTACCATCTGGTCCCCCTCTTATTACTGCTGCATGGAGCTGGTGTCTAAAGCGATGGTATGCAGTTCTGCATGGCAGCTGGATCTGGCTGCTCAAAAAGATCACAAACCATTCAGGTCCAGGCATTACTGTACACAACATCAGCAGCTCTGCTAAAATGGTCCCTCGACTGTCCGTCACTGCAATTACAGTAGACTTTCAGAGGCTGACACCAGAGGCCTGCCATCATCCTAGGGCACAACATGGATCTGTCTTCCACCATTAACTCAGTCCTTTCATACTGGGTGGGACTTGCATTTGAAGCGGACTAAACTTAAGGAAATAAAATGTCCTCTGTAAAAGTACACAAAATAAACCATGGCCTGTGACTTATGTAAAGTGAGATAATCTGGTAAAACTGATGTTTCATCCATTAGTCACTTTTGCATCACAGAAGCCTATAGTTTAGAAACACCAATTGTCAGGGAAAGTTTTGAGCAGGCTCAATCATTCCCTCAATGTCATCACATGATTTTAGTACATAACTTTGGGAGTGGAAGTATGGAAGATATAGGGTGGATTTTTCCCCATCCCTCTACTCTGGGGAGTAAGTCAGATGGAGAGTTGCACAGATATCTGCCTGGAAAATCATTAGTTGGGGTTGTCTTATCCAGCATTTCAAATAGAACATTGGAAGACTAGGAGAATTTCAAGCAACGGCGGGGGTGGAGAGGGAGGTTATTCAGAGGAATCTCTGTCAGCCAACTCCAGGACAATTATTTCCATGATGTAGGTGTGAATAGCAGTTCCTGGCCTGCAGTGATTTGACCTGATGCAGTTTAAATGTGATGAATGCCAGTAATGAATGTTGCGAAGGGACTAGCAAGTACTTCTGCCATAGGAAAGCATGATGTGGAGGTGTCTGTATTGGACTAGGGTGCACAAAGTTTAAAAATTGCACAACACCAGGTTATAGTCCAACAAATAAACCTGTTGGACTATAACCTGGTGTTGTGTGATTTTTAACAGGTAAGTGCAGAATAATGCAAGCTGGTGCATACATAAATGTAAAATTACATGAGATAACTTGCTAAATTTCACGAAGAGAAACCTTTCTTGAGATGCTTCAAAATGACACAGCCAATTTTTGATAACATTCTACCTGTTATATTTGGATTAGTAAAACAGTTTTTATTGCTGTTTTATAATGTTTATCACTATTTTATTGTTTCAGATCAATATTTATATCTGCAGTGTTTTCTGATTCACGCACTTTTGGTTAGACATACTGATGTCATTCTATAGTCTAAGAAACAGAAACTCCAGAATTGAGTTGCTCCCAAGCATCCCAGACTCACAGGTTACTGGTATTGTTAAATATAATTTCTAGAATTGAGTCTGAATTTGTCCTGTACCATCAACAATGTTTCTCAATATAAAATACCCCCATCATTGATTTCAGTCACTGAAGTTGTGAGGTCATTAAACAGGTTAGAAAGGAACTAGTCATAGTGAAGTATTCTCAAAGACACTAATCAAGGAAGTAGCAAGCAGATTTTATCTATCATTTTGTACAATTTGAGAACTTGGAATAAATATTGGGACTTACACATAGGAACTAACATAAAAGCTGCAACAGTAAAATATCTTAAAATTAAAAACTATGGAATTTCTTATTTTTGAGGAGACAAAATTGATAGTCTATAAATATAAAATTAGTTTTCCAGGACCAGTCTGTTCAGTAAATATAACTGTACACTGTTTGAAAAACCAATTGAATAACATTCACCAACATGTACTCATTTCATCTCATTCAGTAGTTGTACAAAACTAAGGATGTGAGGAAGATGTACAGAGGTTTCAAGGGGAATAAAACAAGATGAATGAGTGGATAAGGACATCGCAGATGTAAAATTATGTGGAAAATGTGAATGTATCCATTTTAGAAGGAAAAAATGCAGACTATTTTCTAATTGGAGTAAAATTTGGAATTGCTCATGTTCAAATGACCTAGACAACATTGTTAATGAGTCACTGAACCTACATACAGTGCAGCAAATGATTAGAGTGGCAACTGGTATGTTGACATTCATCTCAAAGGGATTTGAGTACAGGAATAAAGATGTCTTGCTATATAATTGCAGAGAGCCTTGATGAACCCATACCTTGATTTTTCTGTATTATTTTAGTCATCTCATCCAAGAAAGAATGTACTTGCCACAGAGGAAGTGCAATGAAGGTTCACTAGATTGATCCCTGGAATGACAGGATGTTCCTGTGAGGGGAGATTGAGGAAACTGGAAGCTCGAGAGTTCTTTAAACTTAAGAATGAGGGGTGATCCCAGTTGGGCATACCAAATTATTATAGGGGCTTGACAAGGCAGATGTGAAAAATATAACTGCCCAGCTGGGGTTCAAGAACCACGTCAAAGTATTGGAATTAAGGTGTGAACCAATTCAGATTGAGATGAGGAGCACCTTCTTCAGTCAGAGGGTGAAGATGTTTTGGCATTCACTGCCCCAGAGAGCTGTGTCATTGAGTACATCCAAAATGATTTATAGATATGCTAAACATCAAGGGATAAGGGAATAATGGAAGAAATTACATTGAGAAAGAGGATTGGCCATACTCTGTTTGAAAGGCAGCGTAGACTTGAGAGGCTAAATGGCCAGCTCCTTCTCTCATTTTCCATGTTCCTTTGTAACCATTATATTGATGAGAATTACAGCAAGACTGAAAGCATAAAAATAAGAGTTTCATTTCAAATTAATGATTTGCAATTGGAGTTTTATCTAGGAATACACCCTGCAAGGAATCACAGTTTAACAGCATCTTCTGATGGTACATGTGCAATCAGTTTCAACAGTGCCAATGATGTTGCCACCATCACTGTCATTACACTTATGACATTCAAGTCATTATATAGTATTTGCCATTAAAAATAATCCTGAATTTATTTTAATTGGATAAGTAGGGAGCTCAAAAGGCTGAGGAATAGGAAGTTGAGGATAGCAGTGACATTGTATTATGAAATGCTTTATTGAGAGTGGCTACTGAGGAGGTTAGAATATGAAATGTTATCACAGCAGAGATTAAAATGAGCATTTTGATTGTAATAGGAGAAGTACTTGAAAATGATTTGTACAAGATCGGTTAAAAGGAAAAAGAAAATGGATTAACTAAAGCAAAATAATGAAGGTGTTGTAAATCCAAATTGTAAACAGAAGATGCTGGACATATTCAGCAAGTCAGGCAGTATCTCTGGAGGGAGAGACCGAGTTAATGCTTCAGATTGATGAGTCTTGCGTCAGCACTAGATTGGATAGCTGCAGTGGAGCTAAACACTGCTACAGGCAGGATAACTAAACTGATAGTCTTCTGGGCTTTAAATTTCTGTAGATACGTCCACATTCCAACTGTGATGTTGATACAAAGCAGTTTGGTTTCATCCCAAACAAGCAGTTGCAGAACAAATACAGAACAAAGCCTGACATCAGAATGTAGCTTCAAATTCCATTTAGGATTGGTCTTCCATTTATGCTCTATTTATAGTGTAGGGAAATATTTTTGATTGTATTGAAATAAGATTAAAGTGTATCCATTTTCCCCACAGAGTCGCTGGGACAGGCGTTTCTTGTCAACTGAGTTCCTCTGCTGATAAATTGCATTGAAAAGCAACTTTGGATACAGTCTCTAACAATGGTACTTCCACTAGGCTCTTATACTTTACAATAGCAGATTCTGTGGAATTATAGGTAATGAATAACTGTTTTGCACCATTCATGAATATTCTTTTCAAACTAAACTTTTAATTAAATCTTTAAAAAGATGTGAGAATCCTTGTAAAATGAACAAAAATGTATAACCTGCAGGGAAACCCTTCTTTAAACCATTGATGTGTAATTTTATAATATAATGCCTTTAATTATTAAAATGGCTGAAAAGCCTCATTGGGGTGGGGTGGAGGTGGGGAAAGAATATCGTATTTTCAAGACTCACTAGTGGAGTGCCACAGGGATCAGTGCTGGGGTGACAAGAACAATATATACTTGGACAAGGCAAGTGGATGCATTAAATCACTGAGTTTGTGGATGACGTAAAAATAAGTAATGAGAGAGCTAAAATAAGAAGTTTACACAAAACCTTGAGCGATTATAGACAGGATAAATGAATGGGCAAGAACTTGCAGATGTATCATGTGGGGAAAATGAGATTATGCACTTTGGCAGGAATTATAGAGAAGCTAAAAATTATTTAAATGGAGAAAGACTTCGGAAAGCTGCAGCACAAAGGGATGTATGGTTCCTCTTGCACAAATCAGAAAAAGCTAACATACAAGTTCAACATGCACTATGAATGCTAATGGAATTTTGACTTTTATTTCAAAGGAAATAGAGTAACAAAAATGGGGAAGTCTTGCTAAAACTATACGATGCCCTAGTTCAACCACACCTAAAACGTTGTAAACAATTTTGTTCCTATTATCAAAGGAAAGATACACCGGCATTCAGGCAGGCCAGAGAAGGTTCATTACATTGATACCAGGTATGCAGGGATTTTTATAAGGAGAAGTTGACTACTTACGAAGTTTAGAAGAATGAGACAAACTTATTGAAACATAAAGTCTCTTGGGGGCTTGACAGGGCAGAAGCTGAGGGGCTGTTTTTCCTTGTGGGAGAATCTAGTTCCAGAGTTCATAGTCCCAGCAAGAAGTCACTCATATAATCCAGAAGAGGAGGCATTTCTTACTGTAGAGGCTAGGTAATTATATGTATTCAAGGCTGAAATAGGCAGGGGATAGTCCTTTGGCGATTTCCATTATCTCCAGTAAGAAAGCATCACCAAACAATTCTTCTGCATCCCTAAACTGTCAGGTTCCACTGGTCTGTGCCTTTCACTCCTAATGCTTCTTCAATACCAATGAGACCTTCTCATGCAATTATGGAAGGAATAATATTTGCTCGCCTCACAGTTCACATTCAATTGGAGCAGCATTTCACTTGGACTTCTTTCAATCTGGTCTATGGTTTTCACTGCTCACAATGTAATCTCCTTTACATTGGCAACACCAAAAGCAGATTGGGTGACCTCTGTGTGAAACAACTCTGTTTTGTCCACAAGAAACTGGAAGGTTGGAATTGCTTTTACCATTTCAATGAACCCCATCATTCTGTCATACTAACATTTCTGTCCTGGCCTGCTACAGTGCCAGTGAAGCTCAGTGCAAGTTGGAGAAACAACGCTTTCAGCACTGTGTAGCCTCTCGGACTCAAAATTGAATTCAACAACTTCAGAACTTGACATCTGTCCTCCATTTCGAATAACTCCAGCCCTTCACATCACCCCTTCCCCGATCTTTTTAGACTCAGATACAGATTATTCTTGTGTACAGAAAGAGGGTCAGATGTAAACATTCCAACATTCCAAACATTCTAGGCAAACATCCACAAGTCCTCATTGCTTGTACACTTTGTAAACTGATCAAATTAAATATTTGAGGACATGACTCTCATGTTAACAAATGTCACTTATTTCCCACAGTTCAAAGATCAGGCATTGATTGTGTCTATCCAAAGTCTTATTTCCATTAATATTTCCTTTATCTGCTTTTCTTTACCATCAACTTAGATTTATTTTATTACAAACACTCCTAACCTAATCTGTATTTAACCCTTTCAGCGTTAAACCTTGCATCGACAATGTTCACATCTGATTGTTTCGTTTTGAAACCAATTTTTAAAAAGCTGCATTTTTGTTCTTTTTCAAAAGATGCATAGATCTTTTGCCTCCCGGTATGTCCACATTTTAAATGTACGTAGTGACAATTACTGGACGAGTAATCCAAATCCCAGTCAAATGTTGAGGACATGGGTTCAAATCCTACATCGGCAGATGGCAAATTTCGAATTAATTTCAATCTGATAATATCCAATTTCATTAGTTTTTTAAAAAATGTCATGCGGTTGAAAGTGTTTAAAATCTAGGCTACTTCATGGGGATTGCTGATAATGATATATTGAGTGATTGCTGGCCATGGTCCTGAATGACACTGGGAACTGCTGTCCGCACTTTCTATGTCAACAGTTTAATAGAGAAAAGAACAAATGTGAAAGAGCTCACTAAACTATTCCCACCAGTCTCATGACAAAACAATAAACTGGTATTAGGAATAAGGTTAAGGATTTGGGGACCAAAGGTCAGTGATTGACTTTTATATAAGATAAACTATCACAGATCTTAAAATACGTCTACCATCAACTAATAGAACACACTCAAAATTATAAGCATGATCAGAATTACGAAAAGCAACTTAACCCAGCAAACTTGTTGCATCCCAAGTCTGTGTAAATTGCTATTGAAAGTCTTCCAGGCAATCGCAATACTTTTTAAATGCTGCATACAGTATATTAGAAATATTTTAAACATTTTTTATTTAATATCACAGATCAATTATTAACAGTAATAGCTAAGAGAAGCCTACATATCAGTACCACTTAATGTTGAATGCAAATTAAAATTGTGCAACTACAAATCTGACAAATTCAACTTTTTTTTTTAAGAAAGCCAAGTGCACCCTTCCAGCAAAGGTTTGCCCATATGCCAAGTCCAAAGATTATTCTGGGGCATGCAACATATATACTTTGTGCTACTTGCTTAGTTAACTAATTGCATAGTATAATCAGTGTCTAGTCTGCAGTTGAGTGGCTGAATGGCCAAGTACAGGGGCACAAAATGGTAAGGAGGTAGATCCATTTGAATCTCTGCTGCCGTGGTTGAAGCCAGATTGCACTTGTTAAAATGTGGAAACTGGAGCAGAGAGAACAGGTGAAAAGGAGGCAAAAGAGAGTGTGTACAAGAAGAAATAATATAATGATACAACATGCCTGAAAGCAGGCTTTGAAGATTTTCCAATGCTGTACTAGTGACGTTGAGGAGTCCAGAGGCCAGGAAGCCATTTAGACCAACTTTTGGAAGATAGTGGGAGGGAATGACAGTAGTCAAAACTGGAGAACATGGATGCAGCGGCCTCAATTACCTCATGTTGGTCAAGATTAAGAAATACATCTTAAAATGCCACATCCTACCAACTAGTTTCTCACACAGTTTGTTGGATACCACATTCATCGCACTCCACGTTTCAACAATCTCCAACAATCATGACTCATACGTAACATTGATAACTTCAGCCCATCCTCAAAGTCTTCACACTGCTGCAAGCCTCATGTGTAGTTTTCTCAGCTTGCCCAAGCTCCATCTGACTATGGCAGTCATGTCACCCTATCACAAGCACAACATTTACTGAGTAGCTTCTTTCTCGCTGGCAGCTGACAGCTGGAGAGAGAGCAGCACCTAACCAGCAGGGCACAGTCATGGCAGTTTGTCCTTCCTTCCTGGAGGAGATCGTCTTCCCCATCACTGGAGTCACCATTGCTGAGGCTGGAGACAGCAGTGGGGCTAAAGCTATCTAATGACGGTATGCTTATAATCTTTCCTCCTTTTCATATCACTCCACAATCTTATCTGATCTACAACTGCAGATGGTGTAAGAACATTTTACTTTCTCTCCTTCTGTCACCACATCTAACCTTTGTGCCTTTCCCTTTTCAGATACTCAGGAATGCAACCAGGGAAAGAACTGGTGGAGGACCAAAAGGTGGAAACTCAGAAAGACAGTGAAGAAGAAACTGCGCGCGCACAGACAGACAGACACCACACACACACACGCTGACACTGACTCTCACACTGCTCCTCAGATACTAAAACAATCTGTGCCCTTATGCCTCAAGACCTGGACACCATCAGGCTTGGTCTGGTACGTGGCAAGTTACAAGTGGAAAATTACCAGTCAAATTCATTTCTATTGACCAGAAACTAAAAACTGAACTAGCCATTTAAATACAGGTGGCTGGGTAAGTGGGTCAGAGACTGGGAATTCAGAGGTGATCAACTGACCACCTGACTTTCCAAAATCTGTTCACTATCTACAAAGCACATATCAGCAGTGTGGTGGAATACTGACAACTGCCTTAATGAGTGCAGGTCCAACAACACACAAAAAGCTCATTTAGCAACCTACTTGATTAGTACCCCATCCACCACCTTAAACATTCACTCCTTCCACCCATTATACAGTGGCAGTATCTGCCATGTGTAAGATGCAGCGTAGCAAATTGCTAAGGCTCCAATCGACTGCACCTTCCAAACTCATGATCTCTTATCATCTTGAAGGTCAAGGCCACATGGAACACCACCACCTCCAAGTCACACACTATCCAGAACTGGAAATATGTTCTGATTCTTTTACTACTGATAAGTCAAAAACTTTGAGCTCCCAACTTAATCAGCACAGTATGGAATTATCTATAAATTGTAGCAGTTCAAGGCAGTGGTTCACAAGCAACTTAGAGCCATTAGAGATGGACAACAAATACTGGTTTCCTCCGCAATGCCCACATCCCATTAACAAATTTTAAAAAGCGCTTTTTGGAGGACAATTTGAGGCACCGAACTCAAATGGCCAGCAACTAGATTACAAGGCAAGGATAGATTTGGTACCATCTAGCCAGAGATTAAGGTTATTTACGAAGTCCACTGCAAGGACTCAATTAGGCCTTTGGCTTTGCACAGACCTTGCAGCTTATTCTTTCCACCATGGTAACCAACTCCATTAGCCACATTTGTAGACCCAACAATAATGCAGCATTATAGACTAATGTCTCAGTTTCCATTACAGCACAAGTGGAAGCCAGCCACGGTTTGCTGCACTTGTACATTCAGAATGCTCTCCAACACATAACAAAAACTGAGGTGCTGCACCAATGGAATGGCAGTGGCACATAGAATCTAAATCTGCTGCTGTCTGCCCTCAGGATGAGACCATTTATCTCTGCCCAACTCTACCATTCCTCTTGCACTTTTATCTGTCAGCCAGCTAGCCCAGACTGTTGCTGCACATGCCGAGGAACCACACCGTCTGAAGGCAGGCATCCTTTGTCTCTCAACTACTTGAGGGAATTCTCCCCCGTTAATCATGAGAAATCTTCTCCCAGCCATATTGTAGGTACTAGGGCATCAGTATGAAGGGGCACTAGAACAGCACCGCACTCCCTCCAAGAGATTAAAGGCGGTGGCTTCTGCTGGAGCAGGCATGTTCTCCACTACGGCCACAGACATCCTGCTAGTATCTGCGAGATACAAGAGAGGAAGAAAAATGGTGTTGTAGTCAATGGCTAGAAGTGTACAGTGAATGACAGTAACAGCAGGGTTACTGTGAGAAATGTAGTACAAAGAGGAGAACGCTGGCAATATATGGGTGTCTCAGCATCCCTGCAGGTTTGGAACCAGTCTTTTTAGATTAGATTAGATTACTTAAAGTGTGGAAACAGGCCCTTCGGCCCAACAAGTCCACACCGCCCCGCCGAAGCGCAACCCACCCATACCCCTACATTTACCCCTTACCTAACACTACGGGCAATTTTTAGCATGGCCAATTCACCTGACCTGCACATCTTTGGACTGTGGGAGGAAACCCACGCAGACACGGGGAGAATGTGCAAACTCCACACAGTCAGTCGCCTGAGGCGGGAATTGAACCCGGGTGTCAGGCGCTGCGAGGCAGCAGTGCTAACCACTGTGCCACCGTGCCGCCCGCCTTCTCCTGAAACGTAAAGGATTCCGTCCTGAGGAGGGGGAGAAGCCTGATGTTTAACACCCTTCACTCACCCAGGCTGTTTCTGTTTTAATGTGGGCTATCTTCTCCTGGATTGAGTGGAAGGGAGAGATTGAGTGACCTGAAAGTGGATGAGACAACTGTTAGTGCTGATAGCTGAAAGGTGATATGGTGACCTCCTGTCAGTACTCCAGGAAGAGAACACCACTCATCTGCACCACACCCTCAACCAGGATGTCTGACTCCCTGTTGGAGAATCATAGCATCATTTTCCCCTTCTGACTGAATGTCCATCACCAAGCAGCTTCAGAATGCCACTGCTTGTCTGGATGAACAGCCACCTTTTACATTTTGGTTACACCAGAGATGCCAGTCTTTTGGTGGATACCTGCTGAGTGATGCATTGTGGTTTCAGAAAAGGCATGTGGTCAGTTGGGACTAGACACAGACACAAGGCATGCCATAGGTATGGAATAGATATTTAATTCAATAAATGTAGTGTCAAATGCTAGACATCATGTCCAACAGCCCACCAAAATACTCATGCAACTGACAGCCAAAACAAAACATACGATTCAGCTCAATGAGTCATTTATTGGAGACAGGTAAGGTGGTTGGTGGTGGTGGGGGGGGAGTGGGAGCGTTGGGGGGGTGGAAATTATCCACAGCACCCCATCTTTTACCAGCCATGGATCTGTGGAACTCTCATCCCAGAACGTGATGGAGACAGACTCCATGAATATTTTTAAGACACAGGTAGATGGATTCTTGACAAATGTGAGGGTGTCAGAAGGTATCGGGGTAGGAAGTAAAGTGGTTTCGAGGTCACAATCCAATCAGCTGTGATCTTAGCAGAGCTGGCCTGAGAGTCTATGTAGCTTGTTCCTGTTCCTAGATTATCATCTTGTGCACGCTTCTGGACATGGGACTGCATCAATGGTGCATCAATATGGATGATATACCACAAAGCATGTTATATTTCCTACATCATGGAATAGTAAAGCAGTACAGCAACTACGTTTGAGGGTAAAGCAACAATTTAACATATCACACAAAAACTCAAGGTAAGAGCTTCTTTTGATGCCATAAGATTACTAACATCAAGTTGGACTTGCACCACCAAAATCATTACACTTTGGGATTCAGCGTTACATGGTACTGGTTACATACACTGGAGGTAAATTAGAACTTGGCTTTTTATTGTAAGAATAACAAATGGAAATGTATTGTATCTTTTTTTGCTTCACTTCAGTGGTATTTTTATTTTACTAAAAGGTGAACAAGAGTCAGGGTATCCGAATCTGAGCCCAATGATTCAAACATCAACCAGTGACTTTATGTCCATTGGAACTCCAGGATTATCACAACTGGAAGATATCAGACAACATCTGGGATCCCTGGAAGCAGATTACCAGGAACTCGTTAAAATTCTTTCAAAGGAGAGCAGGACAATACCAGCACATCAAAATTTCCTGCACAAGCAGAAAGGACAAAGGCCTGTGAAAAATAGCAGAGTATTAGCACATCTTTCATTACAGCGACAGAAGGATTTTTGGTACTTATTCAGGGAGAAGAAAACTGTTAAACTGAGATAAGTAACATTTCTAAATATTGGCAAACTGTGATGATTGACACGGATAATAATGTCCCATTTAATAGTATAAATTTACAGCGAGACATTTACAGGAATTACTAACAATACAGCAGTGAAAGTGGTTATGAAAAATGTTTAATCCAAAACTTTTAAATATCTTAAAGTACATACAATGATGTGGTGAAATGTCAATTTTTCAGCTTTAACATAGTTGTCATTTTATATTTCTTGATGGATTACTTATGGAACATTATATTGGACTATTTCCTTTTCTACATCAGAGACACATAGACAGGGCAGTGAGGGGTGAGAGCTGCTAGAATGGCCACTAGAGAAAGTAAAAGAAACTTCTATTTATAACATTCCATTTCACAAGCACAAAAATATAGTGACCCATAGTTCTTTTCAGTGTTGGTGTGACTGGGAGAGTGGGCTGATAAATGCAATCTAGAAGTGAACAATGGCTGAACAAGGGCAGAGTTACTGCTTTTCAACCTAAGCACATGGGCTCTATTTTAGTGTTTGTAGCCCCTTCAAAGGGCAGTTGCATTAATCATGCACCTTTACAGTACACATTAATGTCATCTACGATCATATTACCATGCATGTGAAGTGCATGTAGTGTGCAAGTGAGTGAGTTAAAAATATTTTCTGTACGCTAACTAGCAGTAGCCACTGTATTGATAACAACAAGGTGGTTCTTAACAGAAATTCATCCTTTTGGCTAGAAAAGGACTGATTAGGAATGGCAGCCTGTTTAGACAGCAGGAGTGTTTTCTGTCATCTTCACAATCTATATTAACAAAGATTCACATAATTCAGTTTTGAAGAGGGTTGGTATATATAGTGAAACTAATTTCCAGAGTAGCCAATGATTAAATATTCAAGAGAACCACATCAGGGTTTTCAGCATGGAATCATTGTTACTGGAGTGTAAGTTATAGCTTTCGGTAGCATGTTGCCAGTTCTTTCCGGCCTGTGGATTATAATACTATTCCAGGGACAAACCTTTGGTTTGATGCTTCAATGCAGTATCAAGTGATGCTGCACAGCCAGACCTGCTGTCCTTTGGATGAGATGTTAAATGTCTCCACTGTCAGGTAGACAAAAAATATACTGGAACACTATTTCAAAGAAGAATAGGAGAGTTCTCCCTGGTGTACTCCAATATCACAACCAAATCTAAAGTTGGATTATTACAGTCTGCTGTTGGGACTTTTCTGAGCATAAATTGGCTGCTGCATTCTCCCATATTTAGAGCAGTGACTACACATATACTGCTCTAAAACACTTTACAACTTTGAGATTGCAAAAGACACAATATAAAAATGCACATTTTTCCCTATAATCTGATTGGCTATACTCAGACACCAATAATAACTGCCATATCTACTCAGCAAATCAGAGAATTAGAAACTGTCTTCAAAAAATCTGGGTACTTCATTACCTTGCGCACTCCCTGCCTATCCAGATGCACAACTAGAATGATTATGCAAGGAGATTGATGTCATTATCATTCTGGCAAGATTTGTAACCAACTCAACTACTGAGCACAGGCCAATTAAATCAATCTGATCTTCTTTGCTATTAGCCTAATCTTAAACTCGGGTGAATCAGATCTGCCACACTTGTCTTAATAATAGCACTTTGATGTAAAAGCCTCAATAGTGGACAAGGTCATGCATGGTCATCTGTTCAGGACTGCATGTTTCCATATACATTTCCTATACCTACCTGCAAAATTGCTGGTCCACACTCCTTATCTGGTATCCAGTAACAGATACCCTTAGTTTTTTTTCCACCATCACCCTTTTCCTCATCCCTACCTCCATCACATCGGAGTGACACAATCCATCTTCATTAAACAGAAAAAGCAACACCCCTTCTAGATTTACTTTTGTTATCCTTACTAAACAATCCATGTATGTTCACAAATACTGTTGCAGTCTTATAAAATGTTTCCAGGATCCCTATACTAGATCTTACTCACTGGCAAGGATTTAACTCATAACACTCATATACATTCTTATATGTAATTCTGGACATTTATTTCAATACATGTAACTCTAATGTGTGATTATGTGTTGCCAGAATTTGTTTATGCCTTTACATTCAATGTATTTAATTGATTTTTAAAAAAGTGTTGTCACTTCCTTAACTCAATAACAACATTTCAAGCTTTAAAAAAGGAACACATACATTTTAATACAACAGCATTTTAATACAACTGTGGGCGGCACAGTGGCACAGTGGTTAGCACTGCTGCCTCACAGCGCCAGAGACCCGGGTTCAATTCCCGCGACTGACTGTATGGAGTTTGCACGTTCTCCCTGTGTCTGCGTGGGTTTCCTCCGGGTGCTCCGGTTTCCTCCTACAGTCCAAAGATGTGCAGGTCAGGTGAATTGACCATACTAAAATTGCCCGTAGTGTTAGGTAAGGGGTAAATGTAGGGGTATGGGTGGGTTGCGCTTCGGCGGGGCGCTGTGGACTTGTTGGGCCGAAGGGCCTGTTTCCACACTGTAAGTAATCTAATCTAATCTAATCTAGCAAGGCATTAAAAGGTTCATAGAAAACTGTCATAATAACTTAATGCAGCAGTGATTTGACTACACTTATTCATGTTTGCTCTTTACAGTACAGTGCAGAGGAGGTTTGCACATCTGGAAGCTCATTTACTCCTACTGCCTCGAAACATCGCTCGCTTAGCTGATGAAATTGGCTCCCAGGCTTCCTTGCTACAGAAAATACATTCATTGCAACATTCACTGCTACAAAAAACACATGTTTGCAACAAAGTGGTAGGTATCCTATTGGTCTCCTGAATTGCCAGAAAAAAGGGATGAAAAATGCTTTAAACAGAATGAAGGTAATTTCTTAAATATCATAGGAGAATCAGAAAGGTCAAGAGCCAGAGTACACAATCTTCATACGTATGACAAATAAACCAGTGGCAACGTGAAGAAATGTTGTTTCATGAAGAGAATGGTTAAGATCTGGAATGCACTAATTGAGATGGAAGCAGATCCAATCTAGGTAAAGGCGAGGGAGTGAGGCTAGCTGCATTGTTCAACAGAGAGCTGCTGTATGCTGAAAAGGACAAAATTGGAGCTGTAGTTGATGGTTTTTAGATAATTGGATTTTCAAAGAAACAGAATGCATATGACTGGAAAAGCTGTTTATTCCCAGTTCAGGTGCAGGTAATTAGTGTTTTCTTGAAACCCTTGCAGCTCAATAGTTTGATATATGTGCATGGCTGCTTAGTTCAGAAGATAACCATGAGTGAGAGGCTGGAATCACCAATAGACCAGACCATGATAAGACGTTAAGCTTCCTTACCTTAAGGACAATGAATGAGCTAGATTTGTTTGAAATCTGACAGATTCATAGTCATCATTATAGAGTCAAGGCACAGAATCAGACCCTTCAGCCTAACTCGCACATACTGATCAAGGTTCCCAAACTGAACTAGTCCCATTTGCCTGCATTTGACTGATACCCTTCTAAAACTTTCCTAACTACCTATGGTCCAAATGTCTTTTAAATGTTATAATTTGGAGGTGCCGGTGTTGGAATGGCGTGTACAAAATTAAAAATCACACAACACCAGGTTATAGTCCAACAGGCTTATTTGGAAGCACTAGCTTTCAGAGCACTGCTCCTTCATAACGCGGTTTTGTTGTAATTGTACCTGCATCTACCACTTCCTCTAGCAGGTTGTTCCACACAAAACCAGTTTTTGTGTAAAAGCAAAGTTACCCCTCAATTCCTCTTTAAATCTTTCTCCGCCCCCTTAAATCTTTGCCCTTTAGTTTTGGGTTCCCGTACTCTGGGGGAAAGACTTTTGCTATTCACCTTATTTCCAGATCATGAAAGGACTTAAAGGCTAAAACAAAAGGAGTAGTGATCTAGTTTTTTCTAGGATGTTGCTCAGGTGGAACACACTTTATATTGGTTGACGTTAAATTTTGTTACTGAGGTATAACACTGCTGTTTTGGATGGACCACCCACTACAGAAATTGTTCAGTTTTTATTTACACAAGGCAATCAATGAGGAATGTCAGTTTTACTGTGAAGGAAAATAATTTCAATGAACTTGATTTAAGAACACAAGCTTTAAGATTCTAAAACAAAGTTAGCACATCTCCAGTGATATTATTTACAGAGGGTGTGGAGCATGTGTGGGGAATATACAACTGTGTTAGGGCCTAGAGTGTGGAAGAGGCAAGGAGGTGAGATCAAAAGTAGGTTTGCAGCTGGGAGCAAGGCCAAGTGAAAGTAGGTCAGGTTTGTGCATTAACAGGCCAATAGAGTGAAAAAGTACACAGCCTGACTGGGACCCAGTGGATTTGGGAGTGTCACATGGAGACGATTAAGGTATTACATTAAAACTGTAAAGTTTACAGTACAGGAAGATTCTGAGGAGGGACAGGCTGGCCTTGTGATCTCAGGATAGTTCCATTAATAGAGCTAAAATCAAGTCACCCACTGCACTGTTAATCCCACTTCCTTGTTTGATTGCCAAAATAACCAGAAAAAGAAAGATATACTGTTTATTGTTATAATACTCTTGTAGTCGAGAGTGTGGTGCTGGAAAAGACAGCAGGTCAGGCAGCATCCGAGGAGCAGGAGAATCGACGTTTCAGGCAAAAGCCCTTCATCAGAGTATGCAGTCCTCACTTTCGCCTATATTACTGTTACATTTCGGCCTTGCAGGTTGGAAAGAATTTTAATCATTTATATTGAGTACGTGCTTCTAACCACTGATATCAGATAAAACAATATCTTCCTTTCATTAACTAATTAAATTTAACATTTACTCTTTCAACTCATGATCTAATTAGAAAATAAAAAATGTTTAAAAGCTTTGAAATCTAATAGTGTCCGTTATAAGCATGACACTGGTTTCTAAGCAATTACAGAAAATCACAATCATACAAAGGTTACAACTTACAATTATGTGCTGCAAAAGCTGACACTACTTTTACTGAATAGAGTCATACAGCACAGAAATAGTTCACCTCATCCAGGCCAACCAGACATCCCAACCTGACCTAGTCCCATTTGCCAGCATTTGGCACATATTCCTTCTAAACCCTTCCTATTCATATATCCATATGGATGTCTTTTAAATGTTTTGTTGTACCAGCCTCCACCACTTCCTCTGGCAGCTTGTTCCATACACACATCACCCTCTGCACAGAAAAGTTACCCCTCAGGTCCTTTTCAAGTTCTTTCCCCCATCACCTTAAACCTAGGTCTCTAGTTATGGACTTCCCCATCCTAGGAAAAAGACTTAGGCTATTCATCCTATTCATACCTCTCATGATTTTATAAACCTCTATAAGGTGATCCCTCACCCTCCATTACTCCAGGAATGATAAGGTGAAACATAGTCAGGGTTGGCTAATGATTGGGATGAATACGTGTTCTGTTTTCACACACTCTGGCACAAGTTGTCATTCCCTATACGCAGTAAGCAAAAATGTATGTAGTTTGTTGAAAAGTACATCAAGCAAATAAAGTACTTTGAAAGAAAGTGTTGCACTGTTGATTTACAGAAGTCTTCTGGAGTAACTCAATTGTTTCAGTTACATGTACACCACAGACCAATCAGATAAAACAAATTTACAACAGTCTGCTATCTGAAATTCCCTGTCCAATTAGATTTTTGTTATCATTTTCCAAACTAATGTCATATTTTTGGTTGTACTTTGGTTCAGTATCACAAGCAGGTCTTGCATTTCCTATATTCTGGAGTAAGCTGTCATCTGTTCAATAGCTAGATTAGCAACACTTAGGGACAAATAAAGAACACTTGCTAATTATCACCGGTTTACAGGCACACATCACATGCTGCTCCTCATTTGAGGAGTGGAGATTTGTCACATCTGGATTCAGACTATAATCTGCTGAAGTGCAAGAATGTAAATTTACAAACTTTGTTACCTTCACATTTATGAAAAAATACTTCCCAATGATTCATTTCTAACATGACAAAACACTGCTATGTATCAATGTGTTATTATCTACTGGATGGAAACTAACTGTAGACTAATCAGCAGTCAACAGTTGAAATCCTGTCTACATGAAAAAGACAATGGATCAAAATTCTTCCTTCAGCCATAGTCACCTGTCTGTAAACAACTAGCATCCCTATAAAGAGTCTGATGATCTGTCAAACTTTAAATTTCCTCTGAAAATATGTACATGTTTTATTTGGCTGCCATTGTTACCTAATTACATAGAATATTTGTTTCCCAGTTCAGATATCTGTGATGATTGGAAAATCAAATAGGCAATAAAAAATACAACCCAATGCATCAGCACCTGTCAATATTACCATCTTAAATTGTCAGAGCTTTTTACAGACTTATTATCGAATACTTAATATATCATTGATTTCCATGTAGGCACCCTCTCTGGGTTCTGCACTGAATATGTAGTGAACCAGCTGTGTGATTAAGAACAGAGATTATTAGACCTGTAAGTTTAATTAAAAGAATAAATAAGATACAAACAAACAATGCACTGTTTTCACATGACCTTTTTTGTCATGCTCTGGACCTTACCATTCTCCCAAGTGTTAATTGGTTCCAAACTATTCTCTAATGACTAGATCTTTGGTTGTTTGCTTTTGCCTCGCCTAATGAAGAGGATTGATGAGGGCAGAGTGGTGGATGTGATCTATATCAACTTCAATAAGGTATTCAAGAAAGTTCCTCATGGTAGACTGCTTAGCAAGGTTCGATCGTATGGAATACAGGGAGAACTAACCATCTGGATACAGAACTGGCTCGAAGGTAAAAGTCAGAGGGTGGTGGTGGAGGGTTGTTTTTTAGACTGGAGGCCTGTGACCAGTGGTGTGCCTCAAGATTTGGTGCTGGATCCATTCTTTTTGTCATTTATATAAATGATTTGGTAGTGAATGTAGGGGGTATGGTTATTAAGTTCACAGATGACACCAAAATTGGAGGTGTAGTGGACAGTGAAGGAGGTTACCTCAGAGTACCACAGGATCTTGATCAGATGGGCCAATGGGCCAAGGAATGACAGATGGAGTTTAATTTAGATAAATGTGAGGTGCTGCATTTTGGAAAGGCAAATCAGGGCAGGACGTATACACTTAATGGTAAGGTCCTAGGGAGTGTTACTGAACAAAGAGAACTTGGAGTGCCAGTTCATAGTTCCTTGAAAGTGGAGTCACAGGGAAATAGAATAGTGAAATGGCGTTTGGTATGCTTGTCTTTATTGGTCAGTGCATTGAGCATAGTAGGTTGGGATGTTATGATGCAGCTGTACATGACATTGGTTAGGCCACTTTTGGAATACTGTGTGTAATTCTGGTTTCCCTGTGAGAGGAAGGATATTGTGAAACTTGGAAGAGTTTAGAAAAGATTCACAAGGATGTAGGCAGGGTTGGAGGGTTTGAGCTACAGGGAGAGGTTGAATAGGCTGGGGCTGTTTTCCCTGGAGTGTCGGAGGCTGAGGGACTTATAGAGCTTTATAAAATTATGAATAGGGTAAATAGACAAGGTCTTTTCCCTGGGATGGGGCAACCCAAAACTTCAGGAGTAAGTTTAAAGTGAGAGGAGAAATATTTAAAGGGACTCAAAGGGCAACCTCTTCTTGCAGAGAGTGGTGACTGTTTGGAATGAGCTGCCAGAGGAAGTGGTGGAGGCTAATACAATTACAACATTTAACAGGCATCTGGGTGGATATATGAATAGGAAGCATTTATAGAGACATGGGCCAAATGGCGTAGATAAATTTAGCATATCTGGTTGGCATGGACGAGCTAGACCCAAGCGTCTCTTTCCAAATTTTACATCTTTATCACTCTATGATTCTAAGTTTTGGTTCCAGGCTTTATCATCTGTTATACCCATCTTCACCACAGCTCCCCCCCCCCCCCCCCCTCCCATATGCCTTCAGATTTCTCTACTCTACTCACCTCAATAATGGCTTCAATTTGAGTTTTGTTCATTAAACACACTTTGGAATCTATTATATTATTACATAATATATTATATTATATTCAGATTCACAGGCAGTAGAAACTTCCAATAATTATGTATGTTATGTCTTTGTACGATGCAAAATCTCCTGTGGAGTATTTTACAATGTATACCATACAGTAGCTTTGGATAAGTGAATGTGGCTGGAATGATGTAGTATTAATTTAAAAAAAAATTAATTCATGTTTTTTATTAGCAGACTGGGGCCTCTGATCGACATTCTACCAAGGCAGAATTCTTCTAATGTTTCAGCGCTTTCAAAGTAAGTGCATGTTTGGAGCATAGGTATCTTTTAAATAAAATAATACATGTAATAAGAAACAATCAATCGAAATGAATAAAGAAAAAGTGAGTTAACAAGCTTGCATTTATATGGAATCTTGCACAACTTCTGGACATCCCAAAGCATTTTACAGCCAATTAAGTAATCGTTTCCTGTAAAGGCAAAAGGTTGTTGTTTTTAGATTGGGCATCTCCTCATAATTTAAAGATATTTGGTATCTGTGTTTACTGTGGAGAAGTACATGGAAGATATAGATTGTGGTGACATCTTGAAAAATGTCCACATTACAGAGGAGGAAGTGCTGGATGTCTTATAAAACATAAAGGTGGATAAATCCCCAGGACCTGATCAGATGTATGCTCAAACTCAGTGGGAAGCGAGGGATGTGATTGCTGGGCCTCTTGCTGAGCTATTTGCATCATCAATAGTCACAGGTGAGGTGCCGGAAGACTGGAGGTTGGCTAATGTGGTGCCACTATTTAAGAAAGGTAAACCTCCCCTTAATAAGGAAAAGCCAGGGAGCTATAAACTGGTGAGCCTAATATTGGTGGTGGGCAAGTTGTTTGAGGGAATCCGAGGGACAGGATTTACATGTATTTGGAAAGGCAAGGACTTATTCAGGATAGAAGAAAGTGAGGACTGCAGATGCTGGAGACCAGAGTTGAAAAGTGTGGTGCTGGAAAAGCTCGGCAGGCCAGGCAGCATCCGAGGAGCAGGAGAATCGACATTTCGGGCATAAGCCCTTCTTCAGTCCTTCTTCCTGAAGAAGGGCTTATGCCCGAAACGTCGATTGTCCTGCTCCTTGGATGCTGCCTGGCCTGCTGAGCTTTTCCAGCACCACACGTTTCAACCCTTATTCAGGATAGTTAACATGGATTTGTGAGTTGGAAATTGTGTCTCAATAATTTGACTGAGTTTTTTTGAACATGAGGATTGATGAGGGCAGAGCAGTGGATACGATCTATATGGACTTCAGTAAGGCATTCAACAAGGTTCCTCATGGGAGAACTGGTTTAGCAAGGTTAAATCACATAGAATACGGGGAGAACTAACCATTTGGATATAGAAATGGCTTGAAGGTAGAATACAGAGGGTGGTGGTGGAGGGTTGCTTTGCAGAATAGAGGCCTGTGACCAGTGGAGTTCCACAAGGATCGGTGCTGGGTCAACTGCTTTTCATCATTTATATAAATGATTTGGATGTGAACATAGGAGGTACGGGTAGTAAGTTTGCAGATGACACCAAAATTGGAGATGTAGTGGACAGCGAAGAAGGGTATCTTAGAATACAATGGGATCTTGATCAGATGGGCCAAAGGGCAGAGGAGTGGCAGATGGAGTTTAATTTAGATAAATGTGAGATGCTGCATTTTGGAAAAGCAAACCAGAGCAAGACTTATACATTTAATGGTAAGATCCGAGGGTGTGTTGCTGAACAAAGAGACCTTGGAGTGCAGGTTCATTGTTCTTTGAAAGTTTTGGATGTAGGTTTGCTCGCTGAGCTTGAGGGTTCATTTCGAGACGTTTCGTCACCCTACTATGTAACATCTTCAGCGGGCCTCAGGCGAAGCACTGCTAATAATTCTTGCTTCCAATTATATGTTTCGGTTTCTTTGGGTTGGTGATGTCATTTCCTGTGGTGAAGTCACTTCCGGTTCCTTTTCTCAGTGGGTGGTAGATGGGGCCTAACTCGATGTGTTTGTTGCTAGAGTTCCAATTGGACTGCCATGCTTCTAGGAATTGTCGTGCATGTCTTTGTTTGGCTTGTCCTAGGATGGATGTGTTGTCCTTCCTCATCTGTATGTAAGGATATTAGTGAGAGAGGGTCATGTCTTTTTGTGGCTAGTTGGTGTTCATGTATCCTGGTGGCTAGTTTTCTGCCTGTTTGTCCAATGTAGTGCTTGTTCCAGTCCTTGCACTGTATTTTTTAAATGACATTAGTTTTGCTTGTTGTCGGCATAGGGTCTTTCAAGTTCATTAGCTGCTGTTTTAATGTTTTGGTGGGTTTGTGGGCTACCATGATGCCAAGGGGTCTGAATAGTCTGGCAGTCATTTCTGAGATGCCTTTGATGTAAGGGAGAGTGGCTAAGGTTTCTGGACGTGTTTTGTCTGCTTGTTTGAGTTTGTTGCTGAGAAATTGGTGGACTGTGTTCATTGGGTACCCATTCTTTTTGAGTACACGGTATAAGTGATTTTCCTCTGCTCTGTGTAGTTCCCCTGTGCTGTAGTGTGTGTTGACTCATTGAAATAATGTTCTGATGCAGCTTCATTTGTGGATGTTGGGGTGATTTTTGGCTGCAAAATTTCCCAGTTGTATCTACGGAGTCTGTTGTGGGCATCATTAATCATTTCTCTCAGCATTCTGCAGCTGCTTTGCTCTGTTGTTCTTTTGGCTAGTGAGGTATTAAGGGGAGGTTTGTATTTAAGGCAGTTAGGTAGTACCTGTTTTCTTAGGCATTCATACAAGAAGTACAGCTGTTCGTGGGTGGCACTGTGTCAGATGGCATTTGTTTCCAAGTTTCGGGCCATTCTTAGCATATTGCGCCCATAAGTCTTTGAGAAGATTTTTTGTAGCTCAGGTTGAGGTTTTGGATGTAAGTTTGCTCGCTGAGCTTGAGGGTTTATCTCCAGACATTTTGTCACCCTACTAGGTAACATCTTCAGTGAGCCTCAGGCGAAGCACTGCTAAAAATTCCTTGGAAGCGGAGACGTAGCTAAACAGGATAGTGGAGGAGGAGTTTGGTATGCTTTCCTTTATTGGCTAGAGCATTGAGTATAGGAGTTTGGAGGTCATGTTGCAACTGTACAGGACATTGGATAGGCCAGTTTTGGAATACTGTGTGCATTTTTTGTCACCCTCCTACTGGAAGGTTGTTGTGAAACTTCA
Source organism: Chiloscyllium plagiosum (assembly GCF_004010195.1). NCBI lineage: Eukaryota > Metazoa > Chordata > Chondrichthyes > Orectolobiformes > Hemiscylliidae > Chiloscyllium > Chiloscyllium plagiosum. The sequence continues at coordinate 69,271,338 of NC_057719.1, forward strand.
AAGGATTCAGAAAGATTTACAAGGATGTTGCCAGGGTTGGAGGATTTGAGCTATAGGGAGAGGATGAATGGGCTGGGGCTGTTTTCCCTGGAGCGTTAGAGGTTGATAAAATCATGACGGGTATGGATAGGGTAAATAGACAAAAGTCTTTTCCCTGGGGTGGGGGAGTCCAGAGCTAGAGGTCATTGGTTTAGAATGAGGGGGAAAAAATTAAACAGGAACCAAGGGGTAAGTTTCTCACACAAAAGTTAGTGCGTATATGGAATGACCTGCCAGAGGAAGTGGTGGAGGCTGGTACAATTACAACATTTAAAAGGCATCTGGATGGTATATGAATAGAAAGGGTTGAGAGGGATATGAGCCAAGTGCTGGCAAATGGGACTAGATTATGTTAGGATATGTGGTCGGCCTGGATGAGTTGGACTGAAGGGTTTGTTTCTGTGCTGTACATATCTCTGATTCTGTCATTCCCTTTCAGATAGCTGATGAATCTTGCATATTCCAACATTTCTTGTTATTTCAGACTTCCTGTCTTCTTGTATTTTTCATTTTATTTTGTTGCCATTTGCAATGGCAATAAATGCAGTTCTAAATTGTCCAGATTATATTCATCAATAAACCACACAAAGTCTGTAATGAGTATAATTTTAATCACAAACTCTGCTGCAAATACACTACAAACAAAGGAAAACAACCCTTTAACTTAGCAATTGCACCAATATAGTTCCAATCTGAAACTAAAGCACTATATCCATTCACACTCTCCAGATCAAAAGAGCCATCTGTGGAGAACATGGACAGGTCCACAATCTAGGTGGAACCCTTCAACAGAATCCAAATGACTTACCTTGCACATGTGCAACATTTTCGATTGTTTTTCACTTCTGGCATTTGTTGTTTTGGTCTTTGTTTATATATTTTGATACACCTGCATGAATTTATTTTCACTTCATCTCTGTGGCCAGTGGGACACTAACATTGTACCCATGAAAAATAATTCTGCAATTAAGTCTTCACTGTCAATCTGGCGTGTCGGCTATACCCCGCACCTTACCTGGGGTGTAGATGAACAAGTAGCTGTATCTCCTTAATCTGAGACTGTACCCCTTAATTCTCAGTGGCACTTTTGTATTTCATTTGATCCTATCTGTGTGTGTAGTGGTTGTGATCTATTTTGACCTGGAATCTCAACCGTATGAGGTAGTCTGAGAAACATTCGCATCCCTATATAAACAGCTAATGCTTCATTGTCAATTGTAGCATATATCTGCTCTGTTTCTGTCAGTGCTCTTGATGCTACGTGTACAGGTTTCCTACTTACAGATAGATTTTACACCATGAAGTGCTGTGGTGAGGATCTATCATACAATGTGGGCATCACTCAGTCTTGCAACTAGATAGCAAGCAGTGAAAATCTGAAGAATCTTCAGACTCTCCTTTAAGAAAGCAGCTTGTGCAGATTTCAGTAGCTGGAAGAGCTGAAGTTTTACAAAGTCTGCAGAAAAGGAACGCATGGCAAAACTATTCACTCATAATAAGTGTTGCAGACTTGATAAGGGATGTGCAGATTTGTATGTCAGCTTCATTACTCCATTGAACTGGAATATAATTCACTACAGTTGCTGATGCTACCTGTTGGAGGTTTTGAGAGTGCAGTTGAGATCCCTTATGGGAAAGGGAAATCTTTGAAAAAAAATCACAGGGGCTCGAGAACTGGGAAAAAGTAGTGCCCTTACAGTTTAAATCAATTGGAGCTGCCAATGGACAGATATTGCAAGATCCCGCTACAGTAAGGGGAATCAGTGGTCAATCATGTAATATAATGCAAGGTTGCAGACTTGGGCATTTTGTAAAGTCAAAAGTAAAGTAGTAAAGAAGGCCTTTAGAAGCTAAGCAGACAAAATCTCTTGAAAGTGGGAACAGGCAGGAAATCAATTCCTTAAAACCTTGGTAAAAGTTAGCAAATTTACAAAACTGCAGACTGATATGATCCAAGAAAAAAAACTGTAAAACAATGGAAATTTTGTACTACTAAAGTCAGAACAAAAAAAAACAACCAAAAGAATCCTATTCTTTTAGCAGATTTCATCTTGTAGAACCATTAAAGGTGAGAGTAATTCAGTAAAACTGTCAAGAAAATGAAATAGTTATGAAAACCATTGGTAGTAGAATACTTTTGGTACAGAATGTTAAAGTAAACAGGAATAGTTTACTTCAGTCACCATTAGTGAGATTCATCTAGCAAAGTCATGGAAAAAGACAGAAATCATTAATTTTTACTCACTTATAGAAAGTGGAAAAACAGTCATTTAATTTGAAGGTGTGAATCCTCCATTTTGTCTGCATAGGCAGTAATAGTCTTTGGAGAAAGCCATTCAGATGGGTTATTCAGATTCTGGAAGCAACTCAGATCAACCTTATCGCAGGAGACCTGCAGAATTCATTCTTAATTTACAAAGCCCCAAAGACACATGTGCTATCAGTAAAGAGAGTAGCCAAATAACAGATACTAAAGAGTCAGGGCCAGTGATATAAACAAGAAAATCTTGCAGGAAGCAATAGTCAGCTATTTTTAAAAATGATTTAGCTGTAAAAATATGAGTTTTAAAAAATGTTTTAATATAGGTCATAGTCACAGAGCAGCAAGAAGTCAAATAAGTGCTGGAGTCTGGTTGAAAGCTAAAAGGCAGGACAAGCAGAGAAGTAATCTCAGGATTGCTACTGGTCCCAAGGGCTCGTGAGGCTCAGAACAGAGAGTGGGTGCTGATGAACATGTGGCTGCAAGGCTGGAGCAGGAGGGAGGGCTTCAAATATGTGGATCATTGGGATACCTTCTAGGGAAGGAGAGCACTGTACAAGAAGGATGGGTTGTACCTGAACTGGAGGGGCACCAATATCTCGGGTGGGAGATTTGCTAGAGCTCTTCAGGAGTGTTTAAAAACCAGAGCTATGGACTTGGATATCACAGGAGCAGGAACAGTTCTTGGATGCTCCAGGGTTTAGATGCTTCAAAAGGAATTGGGGTGGGGCAGGTGGAGGTAAAAGAGGTGGGAGAGTGGCATTGCTAATCAGGGATAGGATCACAGCTGCAGAAAGGGAGGTCATCGAGGAGGGTTTGTTTACAGAGTCAGTATGGGTGGAAGTCAGAATTAGGAAAGGAGCAGTCACTTTATTGGGAGTTTTCTACAGACTCCCCAATAGCAACAGAGACACAGAACAGAAGATTTGGAGGCAAATTTTGGAAAAGTGCAGGAGTAAGAGTGTTGTTGTCATGGGTGATGTTAACTTCCCTAATATTGATTGGAACCTCCTTAGTTCAAGTAGATTGGATGGAGCAGTTTTTGTCATTTGTGTCCAGGAAGGATTTCTGTCTCAATGTGTAGATAGGCCGACTAGAGGGGAGGTCATATTGGATTTGGTGCTTGCAACGAACCAGGCCAGGTGTCACATCTCTTGTTGGGACAGCATTTCGGTGATAGTGATTGCAACTCCATGACCTTTACTATAATCATGGAGAGGGATAGGATCAGATGGTATGGGAAAGTATTCAATTGGGGGAGATGGAATTACAATGCTATTCGGCAGGAACTGGGACGCCTAAATTGGGAACAGATGTTCTCAGAAAAATGCATAACAGAAATGTGGAGGTTATTTAGGGAGCACTTGCTGATTGTGTTGGACAGGTTTGTCCCATTGAGGTAAGGAAAAGATGGTAGGGTGAAAGAACCTTGGGTGACAAGGGATGTAGAACATCTAGTCAAGAGGAAGAAGGAAGGTTACTTAAGGTTGAGGAAGAAATGATCAGACAGAGCTCTAGAGGGTTACAAGATAGCTATGAAGGAACTGAAGAATGGACTTAGGAGAGTTAGAAGGGGGCATGAAAAAGCTTTAGCACATAGGAGTAAGGAAACCTTAAGGCATTCTACACTTATGTGAGGAACAAGAGGATGGCCAGAGTGAGGGTAAGGCCAATTTGGGATAGTGGAGAGAATTTGTGCCTGGAGTTGGAAGAGGTAGGGAAGGTTCTTAATGAATACTTTGCTTCAGCATTCACTACTGAGAGGGACCTTATTGTTTGTGAGGACAGCGTGAAACAGGTTGATATTTTTGAACATGTTGATGTTAAGAAGGAGGATGTGCTGAAAACTTTGAAAAACATAAGGATAGATATGTCCCCTGGGCCAGATGGATATACCCAAGATTACAACAGGAAGTGAGAGAAGAGATTTTTGCACCTTTGCTGAACATCTTTGCATCCTCACTGTCCACTGGAGTAGTGCCAGATGACTGGAGGGTGGCAAATGTCATTCCCTTGTTCAGGAAAGGGAATAGGGATAATCCTGGGAATTATAGACCAGTCAGTCTTATGTCTGTGGTGGACAAATTATTGGAGAGGATTCTGAGAGACAGGATTTATGATTAATCAAACTATACTTCTCCAAGTATAGATAGTCAGCGTGGCTTTATGATGGGCAGGTCATGCCTCATAAGCCTTATTGAATCCTTTGAGGATGTAACAAAATGCATTGATTTAAGGTAGAGCAGTGGGTATGGTGTACATGGGTTTTAGCAAGGCATTTGATAAGGTTCCCCATGGTAGGCTAATTCAGAATGTAAAGATGCATGGGATACAGGGAAATCTGGTTGTATGGATACAGAATTTGCTGGCCCATAGAGATTGGTGGTAGATGGACAGTATTTAGCCTGGAGCTCAGTGATCAGTGGTGTCTGCAGGGATCTGTTCTGTGACCTCTGATTTTTGTGATTTTTATAAATGACTTGGATGAGGAATTGGAAGTGTGGGTTAATAAGTTTGTTGATGACACAAAACGTTAGTGGAGTGGTGGATAGTGTGGAGGGTTGGAGGTTGCAACAGAACTTTGACAGGATGCAGAACTGGGCTGAAAAGTGGCGGATGGAGTTCAACCTGGAAAAATGTGATTCATTTTGGAAGGTTGAATTTGAATGCAGAATACATGGTTCAAAGGAGGATTTTTGGCAGTGTGGAGTAACAGAGAGATCTTGGGGTCCATGTCCATAGATCCCTCAAAGTTGCACCCATGTTGATAGGGTTGTTAAGATGGCATTTGTGTTGTCTTTCATTAGTGGGGGATTGAGTTTAAGAGCTGTGACATTATGCTGCAGCTCTGTGGAGCTCTGGTTAGACCACACTTGGAATATTGTGTTCAGTTCGGGTCGCCTCATTATAAGAAGAATGTAGACGCTTTAAAGAGAGCGTAGAGGAGATTTACCAGGATGTTGCCTGGACTGGAGGGCATGTCTTCTGAAGAAAGATTGAGGGAGCTAGGGCTTTTCTCATTGGAGCGACAAAGAATGAGAGGTGACTTGATAGAGGTGTACAAGATGGCGAGAGGCACAGATAGAGTGGATAGTCAGAGACTTTTCCCCAGGGCAGAAATGGCTATCACATGGGGGTATAATTTTAAGGTGATTGGTGAAATGTTTAGGGGAGATATCAGAGGTAGGTTCTTTACATAGAGAGAGGTGGGTGATAGTAGAGTCAGATACATTAAGGACATTTAAATGACTCTTGGATAGGCACATGGATGATTGTAAAATTAAGGGTATGTAGATCTTAGAGTTTGATCTTAGAGTAGGATAAAAGGTCAGCACAACATCAAGGGCTGAAGGGCCTGTACTGTTCTATGTTCTCTATGTTCTACTCTCACACAATTCGTAAGCTACAGTTTACAGTATAAAAAAACCTAAAGAATTTGGAGGCAAGTACTTTAGAACTAAGTTTCTGGCTAGAAGGTATTTATATCAAAGGACATCGCACAAATTTTAAGCTTGTTACATGTGAGTGTCAGTATATTGAATGAAGAAAAAATATTTACAAATTACAGCAATGTGACTACACTGCCCAAGAAATATACCACTTAAAATTAAAAGTATGCCACAAGCAACTTTGTAACACAAAAGAGCATCAGAGAATAGAGAACATACGCATTTTCAACCGAGAATTCACTTTTGAGCTTGAATGCTCGTCTTGCCCTCAAACGTCTTCAAAACGATGGAAACAGTTAAATTAGTTAACTTCAAGAAATAGCTGTAAAGAAACAGCCAGTCCTGTCACAACCATTTGCAGAACAACAAGGTGTGCTACTACTATTCAAGGAAAAGACAGTCAGTCATTGAACAACAAGTCAAAAGACATTTCAGTGAAAGGAAAACAGAAGAATAGGAACAGTTTAGAAGCATGTGGGGTTAGCATGGATGGATATTTTGGTCAGAATGGTCCAGTTTGGGCTGAAGGGCCTGTCTCCATGCTGTATGACTCTCTAAGATTTTGTAAGGCTTCCTAGATTTGTGATAGAACTCAAAAGACAAAATCCATCCAGATTAGCTAATTTGGCACAACAGAATTATTTCATAACAGGTCAGAAATGACTGTACATGGTTAGCAAAACATGTTCTCTACTCCTATTGACATTGAAGATAGTTTAGAATCAAAATAAGCAAAGTTTATGGGGAAATAAATGATCAGAGAGCTAATGAGCAGTATATTCTCTTGAAATTCATTGATAAGCCTGTAACTGAAGACTCCAACACAGTTTGGTGAACAGATTCGAAAGACAGGCCTGACTTTGATGTCAGATGCTGAGAAGAAGCCAGTTCAAGCAGAACATTTAATTTATTTCACTTTCCAGAGAAATAAAAATATCTGCAGTATCAGTCACTAAGATCTTATAGATGTTTATAAAATCATGAGAGGCGTGAATAGGATAAATAGACAAAGTCTTTTCCCTGGGGTGGGGGAGTCCAGAACTAGAGGGCATTGGTTTAGGTTGAGAGGGGAAAGATATAAAAGAGACCTAAGGGGCAACTTTTTCACGCCGAGGGTGATGCGTGTGTGGAATGAGCTGCCAGAGGATGTGGTGGAGGCTGGTACAATTGCAACATTTAAAAGGCATATGGATGGACATATGAATAGGAAGGGTTTGGAGGGATATGGGCCAGGTGCTCACAGGTGGGACTGGATTGGGTTGGGATATCTGCTTGGCGTGGATGAGTTGGACCGAAGGGTCTGTTTCCACACTGTGCATCTCTATGACTTTATGACTCTGAGCATACTGGTTTAACCAAACTTAGTAATTCAGTCACTAAGGGAAATGAAAAATTCAAGCCCATGAACAAGTTGAGGTGATGAGCCTACTCACTTCAGCAGATATTCCAGGAGTTTGAGAATAAAATACATTTCACACTGATTGAAAATGTAATGCTTACAACACCATGGAAGCTCCTACCAAGATGGGGCAACCATTGTCCACAGATTCCAGACATGACGAAGACAAAATTTGCCCAAATTCAGAGATCTAGATTACTGCAGGAAAGAAAGCACCTATTTCAACAAGGACAATTATTCACCACAAAGTGAAATTGAGGTTTTGTCCTTCAGAAATTGTAGAAGAGCAATTTCCTGTTTGACAGGAAAGTCATTCTGTGAAAGAAATCTAAGAGATTAAAAACAAAATAGTTCTTCATTGTAAAAAGACTTTGGACTTTTGTCTGTCTCAGGAACAGAATCAATCCAGAATCCTTGCATGTCTGAGTAGACGGTCTTCAGATAGTATAGCAAAACCTTCAGACTGCCTGTGCTTGAAGTCAGAGACTTGTGGGGAGATGGGGTTTAGTTAATCAAAAAAAAGGTTTGGAGGGACTATCTAGTTGAAATCCTGTGCAAAACCATTTGACAAAATAAGATGATATTCCATAACTTCTGCTGATTTTGTGATGTCAAATAAAGATAATTAGCTTGTGCTGCAGAGTTTCATCAGGCTGCAGTATCTTTTCAAGTGTTGTACTCTTCCACATTTATAGCACGCTGCTCCCTCTGCTGGGCACTTATTGCATTTGTAGTGTTGCCTTGAACCACATCTTGTGCATTTTGTCAGGTGAGTGATGAGGTTGTCTCCTACTTCTGCCATTTTGGTAGGTTTTTGGAGGATGCCATTATCATTCCTACCCATCTGACTGCATCTGAAGGAGCCTTGGTGTTGCTTCTGTTCAGGACCCAAGGATGGACCATAATCACATTTTTTATATTATATTGAATTACCTGTTGCGTTGTAAGCCTCACTTACTACTGAAGGAAGTTGGACAATCATTTCATCCCAGGTACCTACAATGACCAGATCTTAAGACCCATTAATCTGTATAAAATCGGTTAAAAATTATTCAAATGGATTCTTTGTCACTGGGACCTTTTGTTAAATCTTACCAGTTCTATCACAAGATTTCTCTTTGGACTGGAATGTGCACCAAAACATTGACTTATGATTCGAACTCAATCTGTTTGGCATTGTTCCTTTTCTGAAGTGTTCCTTTTCTCTGCAGTATGCCTCATGATGACATCATTGGCCAAAGGCTTGCTTGCAAGAAACAGAACCCTAATATTGTCCTGTACCTCTGGAATTTTTACCATCACACTCCCGCTTTGTTGTGGACCCTGAACTTGCTTAAACTGCTGTGGTGGGGTCATACTGAAGCTGCCATGCTGCTTGGTTACTTCACTGCACTTGGTAAATATTACCATTTTCCTTTATTTGCTCCAAGTCTTTTGATTATTCCTACTTGCTTGCCAACGTATTATTTAGATTCCCTACATTTTAGATTAGATTCCCTACAGTGTGGAAACAGGCCCTTCAGCCCAACAAGTCCACACCCACCCCACGAAGAGCAACCCAACCAGTCCCATTCCCCTACATTTACACCTGACTAATGCACCTAGTACTATGGGCAATTTAGCGTGGCCAATTTACCCTAACTGCACATCTTTGGACTGTGGGAGGAAACTGGACCACCCGGAGGAAACCCACGCAGACAAGGGGAGAACGTGCAAACTCCACACAGACAGTTGCCCGAGGCAGGAATTGAACCCGGGTCCCTCGTGCTATGAGGCAGCAGTGCTAACCACTGAGGCACCGTGCCACCCCACCTTTGGATTGTTCTGTTGCTAGAGAAGTCTTCCAATTTTGGATTCATCCTGTTTTTTTTAATCCCAAAACTGTGTTCTGGCTTCATTCCAATGATATTGAAATCTTTTGCAGCCAATGTGCTTTGACAGAACTCAGCAATAATTATGGTTTGGACTGCTGCAGCTAAGATTTTTTTATTCATTCATGGGACATGTACTTCACTGGCTAAGCCAGCATGTATTGGCCATTCCTAATTACGCAGTTAGCAGTCAACCAGATTGCTTAGAGTCTGGAGTCACGTGTCGGTCAGACCAGGTAAGGATGGCAGTTTCCTTCCCTAAAGAACACTAGTGAACCAGATGGGTTTTTCTGACAATGGTTACATGGTCATTAGATTTTTAATTCCAGAATTTATTTTTATTGGATTCAAATTCCACCATCTGTCACGGCAGGATTCAAACTCATTACCTAGGTCTTTGGATTAATAGTCCAGTGATAACACCAGTATGTCATTGCCTTCCCAGTGAACTAAGTCCATGATTCATTGTGTTTATCTCACTGACGTGGAAATGAATAGTCGTCCCTCATGGATTTTACACTCCTGGTTTACCATCTCTTGAAGTCTAGACGAACTGCTATTCCTGAGTTCCTTGCAGCTCTAGCTTAATCAAAGCCTAAACAAATTATCACATTCAGCAATATCATAGACGTTTTATCCATACACTGTTAGACATTATACTGAATACAACTCTCTGGTATAGATCTTCTCTCCCGTTCATTTCAAGTCTAATATACATGTTTCTCTCTGCTCTGCTGTTGCCAGAGTTGTATAATCATTTACATCATTAACACATTCATATCCCATTATACAACAGTTGCCATATCAATAGTCACCTCATTTTTCAACAAGCAGAAACACCTAGATAGTGTAACATGAATGTGAACTTTATTTTGTTGTTATTTTGGTTCGGGGGTAGATAAATTCAGAGAAGTTACCTTAACTATTTTGAGGTATACCCTGCTATTTTGGAACTTCAGTGGCACAGTCCAGGGGAATGTAATCTACTTCTCCCATCTGCAGTGATACAAAGACCCAAAAAAGGAAACAGGAGCAGAAAATATGTTACAACAAATATTCCTCCTCAGTTCTTTTCCTAAAGGCAGGTTTTTGACAATTATTCACTAAACCACAGTTGACGTTAATCTGATTCACATTCTCACTGTCTAGCCAACTGATGTAACCAGTCTCCTTAAAACAAATGTTGGTCCTAAAAATAACTGCTCACACTGTGGAGCCACGTACTATGATTTGCTTTGGTTAGCTTTCTCCAGCACTTGTCTAATTACTTTTCATTTTGGTCCTGCATGGTTAAGTAGATAAGAATTAAACTGATTATAAAATGACAAACCAAATTAATGTGACTTTCGTTAAATCGAGTAATGACCTCTGCTAAAATGTAAAAATAGCTTATTGAAGCAACATTTTGTATTTTAGTCAAGTGCATTTTTATGGTAGAGTAGAGAAGCAGCAAATATGTTTGTGCTTAGTTTTTCCACACTTTAAAGCACAGTTTAAGTGCTGAGTAGGCCAAAAGGGATGAACTTTGAGTCTGCCTTCTCTATTTTGTCCATCTCTTGTTTATTATCTTACAGAGCAGCTGTAGTAGAGGCCTGACAGCAGTTTATATCCTTGGTAAAAACAATGACTGCAGATGCTGGAAACCAGAGTCTAGATTAGAGTGGTGCTGGAAAAGCACAGCAGTTCAGGCAGCATCCGAGGAGCAGTAAAATCAATGTTTCGGGCGAAAGCCCTTCATCAGGAATACAGACAGATTACTTACAGTGTGGAAACAGGCCCTTCAGCCCAACAAGTCCACACCGACCCGCCAAAGCGCAACCCACCCAGACCCATTCCCCTACATTTATCCCTTCACCTAACAGGGGCAATTTAGCATGGCCAATTCACCTAACCTGCACATTTTTGGACTGTGGGAGGAAACCGGAGCTCCCGGAGGAAACCCACGCAGACACGGGGAGAATGTGCAAACTCCACACAGTCAGTCGCCTGAGGCGGGAATTGAACCCGGGTCTCTGGCGCTGTGAGGCAGCAGTGCTAACCACTGTGTCACCGTGCCGCCCACAGAGAGCCTATTTAAGACATGAGAGCTATATTTAAGACAAGAGAGGAACATCTGTTGAATGGCGAATTTCAACCAAAGAACAGTTGGAGGAGATTTGAAGGGAAAACCATGCTAGAAAATATGCAAGACTCAAGTGATCGCATCCCTTTTATAAATCTGAAAAATTATACTCCGACAGAACGTTAATCCTCCAGTGTTTGATAAGTGGCTGACTCAAGTTTGTTGGGATGATAGCTGATTTGGTTCAAAGGATAATGTAATTTAAAGAGTTCAGTTTAGATTATAGATTAGGGACATTGCAAACGGCCTCAAGATCACAGAGTCATACAGCACAGAAATAGACCTTTGATCCAACTCATCTATGCTGACCAGGTTTCCCAAGCTAAACCAGTCCTGTTTGCCTGCATTTAGTCCATATTCCTCTAAACTTAATCAGAATTCATGTACTTATCC
>NC_057719.1:69285931-69293371 GCF_004010195.1 Chiloscyllium plagiosum
TCCCCATCCCCACCCTCCTCTCACTTATCTCTCCACCCTTCAGGCTCTCTGCCTGTATTCCTGATGAAGGGCTTTTGCCCGAAACGTCGATTTTACAGCAGTTTATATCCTTGTTCAAATGCTTGACTCTCACTCGCTCACTCCCTCTGATTAGACTTGCTCACCCCTTCTGTTCACACTTGCTCACGCTTTTTGATCACAGTCACTCACCCACTTGTCTCACATTCCACTCACTCATTCCCGCTCTATGAATAACGATGCAAGATACCCGTTGTTGGAAAATCGAGGAAGTGTTAGCAAAACATGAAAGTCATGTTCCAACCAGGCAGCTTTAAGGTGGTTTTTTTGAAAGGAAAATGATATTTGTCAAATTTATTACATGCTTCAAGGCTGGAACAAGCAGAGTGTATAACGAAGATCTGGTAGATGTGGTCTTTTTGAACTTCCATAGGAACGGTTACTGCACAAGGTAAGAGCTCATGGCGGTTTATGAGGAAAGACTGAGCATGTTGGATCTATGTTTTGGAGGTGCATAGGGACTGGGGTAGACAGAGTTAAAGATCACACAACATCAGGTTATAGTCCAACAGGTTTGTTTGGAAGCACCAGCTTTCGGACTGTTGCTTCTTCTTCAGGTGGTTGTGCTCATTGGATTTTAAGAGAATGAAGGGTGATCTTATTGAAACACAAATTCTGAGAGGCCTTGACAGAGTGGCTGCTGTGAGGATGTTTCCCCTCAGGGAAAGTGCAGAACTGGGAGGCATAGCTTCAGAATTAAGACAAAGACAAGAGGAATTTCATTTCTCAGAGCACTGATGATCTTTCAAATCCTCTATCTCAGAGGACAGTGGAAGTCAGGGTGTTGAATATATTCAAGGCTGAGTTGGGCACATTTTTTGACCTATAATGGAGTCAAATGTAACTGAGAACAGGTAGGAGTGTGGAGTTAAAGTGAAATGACCAGGTCAGCCATGGTCTTATGATGACAGAGCAGGCCTGAGCTAAATGGTTTATGTTTTTAAATAGAAACATAGGTCTTGAGGAGAAATTTATGTTATTGGTTTCTAATTGGATGCTATAATCCTTAAACTCAATTATTTTAAAGGTCTTCACTGTGCTATTTAGTACTAGTCAGAACTTATAATTTGAGTAAATTATTTTGAAAGGTTTTGTTAAGTTTACTGTGTAGTGTCAGATATTTGCCACCGGATGTCAGACTAACTTTTGTTTGTGACTGCTGTATGTTGGGGATTGAATTATTTTAATACAGGCCTGCAGACTTATAAATAGGTTTAGCTTGAAATGCTTTGTCATTAGGATGTTGAGAGAAGGGTGTCCATGGTAGAACCTCAACCTTAAAGTGCCAATAGTCCTAATTTTGTTTGCACTGAGTTTTTTTTCCTCATTCATTAGTACAGATGGGGCATTGTTGTCTGGCCAGTATTTATTGCTCATTCCTAACTGCCCTCAAGAAGGTGGTGAGCTGCCTCCTTGACCCACTGCAGTCTACGTGCTGGAGGTTCTCACACAACACCCTTCAGGAGAGAGTTTCAGGATCTGACTCAGTAACAGCGAAGGAATGGTGATATATTTCCAAAGTTAAAAATCACACAACACCAGGTTATAGTCCAACAGGTTTATTTGGAAACACACGAGCTTTCGGAGCGACGCTCCTTCATCAGGTGACTTTCACCTGGTGTTGAGTGATTTTTAACTTTGTACACCCCAGTCCAACACCGGCATCTCCAAATCATGATATATTTCCAAGTCAGGATGGTGAGTGGCTTGGAGGTGATGGTGGCCCCATGTATCTGGTGGCCCCATGTATCTGCTGCCCTTGACCTTTTAGATAGATGTGGTCTTGAGTTTGGAAGTTGTTTTTTACAAATCTTTTCAAAAACAAAGTGCATTTGGAGATAGTATACTGCTGCTACTGAATGTCAGTGGAGGGGGGAATGGTCATTTGAAGTCTGTTTGTCATTTTGGAACAGGAATTTAAGTTCAAATTATTCCAACACTTGCAACTATTCCATAACCCAGGAAGATTAGTCCTAGCTGTCAGAGGAAGAGTAGAGTTCCCTTTAAAAGTGTGTGTGAGTACTTGCTGCTGACAAGCAATGCCCATTTGGAAATATATTATTGCAACAGTGCTGCTTTATACCTACACATTATTTTGCCCACTAAACTGTACAGTTTTATTTTTTTAAATTTATTCATTCATGGAAGGTGGGATCACTGGTTGGCCAGCATTTATTGCCTATCCCTAATTACCCAGAGGGCAGTTAAGAGTCAACCATATTGCTGTGGGTCTGGAGTCACATGTAGGCCAGACCAGGTAAGGATGGCAGTTTCCTTCCCTAAAAGGACATTAGTGAACCAGATGGTTTTTTTTTCAGCAATCAACATTGGATTTGTCATCATCATTAGACTCTCAATTCCAGATTTTTAAAAAAAATTGAATGTAAATTCCACCGTCTGCCGTGGCAGGATTCGAACCTGGCTCCCCAGAACATTATCTGGGTCTCTGGCTTAACAGTCCAGCCATAATGTCAGCAGGCCATTGCCACCCCCAAGGAAAAAAATATTCTCCCAGATTTTGTGGTAGAAATTAAATAGTCAGTGCTATCTCAGTGTTAAGGAGGAAATTGGTGGTGCATGCACATATTTAAAATGTACAAGTCAGGAAGTTGCTATTTGAATTCTCATCCTCCAGCTATTGCAATACACTATTTCAATACACTATTTCATTGAGGAAAATTGACATTCCAGTAAATGCAAGGGTGTGACTTTATTGAGGTATTAGTCCATTAGACACTATTAAACGTGCCAGAATAAAAAAATGTTCTTCCAAGTGTAGCTCAAATTTTAATCAATGTTCTGAATCTTCTTCATTCAGAAATAGCTCCATTTAGCACTGAAAACAAAAATTTAAAATGAGGTTTCTCATTCTTACAGATTTTAATTATTAATAGACGTTTGATAGCACAGTATTTGAGTACCACTGAAACATGATACATTTTGTTGAAACTTTTCATCTCCCACTCATCAATTTGCAAGACATACTAAGCGCAGGTAATGCTGAAATAAGCACATTAAAGCATTTGAGAGAGATAATGGCTTCACCAATCAGATCATTTCTTGCATGTTATCACACCAAATCACAAACAGGTTTAAGCAAGGCAGCCATTGTGAGCAATATCCCAACCAGCAGCTGGGTAGCACTCAAGTAACAAGGGCCATCTCTCTAACATTCATTAAGCTTCAGCCTCAGCGTATGCACCAACATGGTGAAGGGGCCACACCAGCTGACGGACCAACATATTACATCAAAAGGAAGTGCTTGCTGCATTCAAAGTGTCTTCCAATCACAGACCCAAACAACCCTTCAATGTTTCATTGCATTCAGAACAGACCACAGTTACACTTCCATGACAGATGACATGGGTCTTTACCTCCAACAGCACCCCTAACAGCTTAACAAGGAATGGGTATTCTTTGGCCAGCGTTCTCCTCTGCTTAAGTCATTTTGCTGCTAACATCAGTATCCTTGAGGTGTTGTGTTCAAGTATCAATGGCATGGTGCAAATCTCCTTTGAACAGCATTTGAACCTGAAGCACCTTTATGCTACAAATGCATAATGACATCATTGCAAATAACTACCACTGGGGTTTGCAATTAATGTTTCACCTATTTGCCCTTTCAACATTCTCGCCTCAGCATATGTGGATCCCGGGACATTCCCCTCATCAACATGACACAGATTCTGTCTACCCTTTTCCAGTTCATTCGAGAGAGCAGCAAGCGATGGCATGGAACACAGCTCATGGTGGACACCATCAGCTCGAGGCTTTTGCCTAGGTTGTCTTTGAGAGTGTGGTGCTGGAAAATTGGCAAATGACAATTTCCTGATGAAGGGCTTAAGCCCAAAACGTCAATTCTCCTGCTCCTCGGATGCTGCCTGACCTGCTGGGCTTTTCCAGCAACACACTTTCGACTTTGACCTCCAGCATCTGCAGTCCTCACTTTTTCAAGTTGATTTTTGCCTAGGTTGTCTAACTTCCCGCTCCTACCCAGTTTCCTTCCCCATGTTCCAGAGCCTCCATATCCCTTTTTACCTCTCAATATCCGGACAGCTCATTTCCACCCAGTATTACACCAGCCCTTCCCAACAATATGGAGACCCACCACATTGAACTTTGCTCCAATTGCTCTCCCCTGCCCTCTAAATCCTAGCATTATTCCTGAAAGATGTCCATCCTCATCCCCTTTGAATCCCTTGTGGAGACCCTGGGTGGTGGTCATGGTCAGTATTCTCCCCACTACTGTTGTACCCTCCTCTGCTGTTCCACCTTCGCTCCATCCACCTTGATTTGTTTTCCTGTCTCTGCACATATCCCTACCTTTGCAGACACCTCTGCTTTCCCTGCCAGCCCCGACTCCATCTGTTTTATCAGATGGGATTAAGGAAAACCCCAAGGCATTTTATAAGTATATTAGTGGAAGAGGATTACCAGGAAAAGAGTGGGACCTATTAGAGATGAAAGGGGCAGCCTATGCATGGAGCCAAAGGATGTGGGTGAGATCATGAATGAATATTTCTCATCTGTATTCATAGACGAGAAATATATTCGAGCTGGCAATTTCAGTTGTATGGTGAGGTTCTAGAGCATGTTAAAATTTATAAGGGGAAGATGTGACATGTTTTAGAGGACATAAACTTGCATTAATTCTTAGGGCCCAATGGGACGTATCCAGGGTGCTGTGGGGGGCAAGGGAGGAGGTTGCAGGAGCCCTGGTGAATATATTTAATATTTCACTGGTTACAGATGAAGTGCCTGATGGCTGGAGGGGAGCCAGTGAGGTTCCTTTCGTTCAAGAAGAGCAGCAGGGATAGGCCATGTAATTAGAAACCAGTTCATCTGACTTCCTAGTGAAAGGAAAATTACTGGAACAAATTCCGAGGGACAGGATTAATCAACACTTGGAAGAACAGGGACATTCAATGCAGATCTGCTGGAGGGAGATCTTGTCTAATATAAGTGAGACTTTTGAAAAGATAGCACAATTAATGTGGTTTCTATGGACTTCAATAAGGCCTTTGACAAGATCCCACCTGGAAGGCTGGTCCAAAAGGTAGGAGTCCATTGGATCCAAGGCAATTAGCAAACTGGATCCAAAATTGGTCTGCAAATGGCAGCAAAGGATGAGAAGGGTTGTTTTTGCAATTGGAAACCTGTGCCTGGCAGGGTACCACAGAGATCATTCAATCCCTACAGTATGGAAGCAGGCTATTTGGTCCACTGAATCCACACTGACCCACCAAGAACCACCTCCCTGCTATTCCTGTAACCCTCCATTTCCTATGGTTAATCTATCCAATCTGCATGTCCCTGGACACTACGGGCAGTTTCATAGAACATAGAACAATACAGCACAGAACAGGCCCTTCGGCCCACGATGTTGTGCCGAACATTTGTCCTAGCTTAAGCACCCATCCATGTACCTATCCAATTGCTGCTTTAAGGTCACCAAAGATTCTGACTCTGCCACTCCCACAGGCAGTGCATTCCATGCCCCCACCATTCTCTGGGTAAAGAACCCACCCCTGACATCTCCCCTATACCTTCCACCCTTCACCTTAAATTTATGTCCCCTTGTAACACTCTGTTGTACCCAGGGAAAAAGTTTCTGACTGTCTACTCTATCTATTCCTCTGATCATCTTAAAAACCTCTATCAAGTCACCCCTCATCCTTCACCGTTCCAACGAGAAAAGGCCTAGCACTCTCAACCTATCCTCGTACGACCTATTCTCCATTCCAGGCAACATCCTGGTAAATCTTCTCTGCACCCCCTCCAAAGCTTCCACATCTTTCCTAAAGTGAGGCGACCAGAACTGCACACAGTACTCCAAATGTGACCTAACCAAAGTCCTGTACAACTGCAACATCACTTCACGACTCTTGAATTCAATCCCTCTGCTAATGAACGATAATACTCCATAGACCTTCTTACAAACTCTATCCACCTGAGTGGCAACCTTCAAAGATCTATGTACATAGACCCCAAGATCCCTCTGTTCCTCCACCTGACTAAGAACCCTACCATTAACCCTGTATTCCGCATTCTTATTTGTTCTTCCAAAATGGACAACCTCACACTTGGCAGGGTTGAACCCCATCTGCCACTCCTCAGCCCAGCTCTGCATCATATCTAAGTCCCTCTGCAGCCAACAACAGCCCTCCTCACTGTCCACAACTCCACCTATCTTCGTATCATCTGCAAATTTACTGACCCACCCTTCGACTCCCTCATCTAAGTCATTAATAAAAATTACAAACAGCAGAGGACCCAGAACTGATCCCTGCGGAACTCCACTTGTAACTGGGCTCCAGGCTGAATATTTACCATCTACCACCACTCTCTGCCTTCGACCGGTTAGCCAGTTTTCTATCCAATTGGCCAAATTTCCCTCTATCCCATGCCTCCTGACTTTCCGCATAAGCCTACCATGGGGAACCTTATCAAATGCCACACTACATCCACTGCTCTTCCCTCATCCACATGCTTGGACACCTCCTCGAAGAATTCAATAAGACTTGTAAGGCAAGACCTACCCTCCACAAATCCGTGCTGGCTGTCCCTAATCAAGCAGTGTCTTTCCAGATACTCATAAATCCTATCCCTCAGTACCCTTTCCATTACTTTGCCTACCACAGAAGTAAGACTAACAGGCCTGTAATTCCCGGGGTTATCCCTATTCCCTTTTTTGAACAGGGGCACAACATTCGCTACTCTCCAGTCCCCTGGTACCACCCCCGTTGCCAGTGAAGACGAGAAGATCATTGCCAACGGTACTGCAATTTCCTCTCTTGCTTCCCACATAATCCTAGGATATATCCCGTCAGGCCCGGGGGACTTGTCTATCCTCAAGTTGTTCAAAATGTCCAACACATCTTCCTTCCTAACAGGTATCTCTTCTAGCTTACCAGTCCATTTCACACTCTCCTCTTCTACAATACGGTCCCTCTCGTTCGTAAATACTGAAGAGAAGTACTTGTTCAAGACCTCTCCTATCTCTTCCGACTCAATACACAGTCTCCCACTACTGTCCTTGATCGGACCTACACTCGTTCTTGTCATTCTCATGTTTCTCACATACGCATAAAATGCCGTGGGGTTATCCTTGATCCTATCCGCCAAACGATTTTTCATGCCCTCTCTTAGCTCTCCTAATCCCTTTCTTCAGGTCCCTTCTGGCTATCCTGTATCCCTCCACTGCTCTGTCCGAATTCTGTTTCCTCAACCTTATGTAAGCCTCCTTCTTCCTCTTTACCAGACATTCAACCTCTCTCGTCAACCAAGGCTCCCTCACACGACCATTTCTTTCCTGCCTGACAGGTACATACATATCAAGGACACATCGTATCTGTTCCTTGA
>NC_057719.1:69293489-69296971 GCF_004010195.1 Chiloscyllium plagiosum
ACTCTCCAGTCCCTTGGTACCACCCCCGTTGACAGTGAAGATGAAAAGATCATTGCCAACGGTATTGCAATTTCCTCTCTTGCTTCCCACATAATCCTAGGATATATCCCGTCAGGCCCGGGGGACTTGTCTATCCTCAAGTTGTTCAAAATGTTCAACACATCTTCCTTCCTAACAAGTATCTCTTCTAGCTTACCAGTTCGTTTCACACTCTCCTCTTCAACATTACGGTCCCTCTCGTTTGTAGATAATGAAGAAAAGTACTCATTTAAGACCTCTCCTATCTCTTCCGACTCAATACGCAGTCTCCCACTACTGTCCTTGATCGGACCTACACTCGTTCTCGTCATTCTTATGTTTCTCACATACGCATAAAATGCCTTTGGGTTATCCTTGATCCTATCCGCCAAAGATTTTTCTTGCCCTCTCTTGGCTCTCCTAATCCCTTTCTTCAGGTTCCTTCTGGCTATCCTGTATCCCTCCAATGCTCTGTCTGAACCTTGTTTCCTCCACGTTATGTAAGCCTCCTTCTTCCTCTTTACAAGACATTCAACCTCCCTCGTCAACCAAGGTTCCTTCACACGACCATCTC
This sequence comes from Chiloscyllium plagiosum, assembly GCF_004010195.1. Taxonomy (NCBI): domain Eukaryota; kingdom Metazoa; phylum Chordata; class Chondrichthyes; order Orectolobiformes; family Hemiscylliidae; genus Chiloscyllium; species Chiloscyllium plagiosum. The sequence continues at coordinate 69,294,082 of NC_057719.1, forward strand.
TTTCCTGCCTGATAGGTACATACATATCAAGGACACGTCGTATCTGTTCCTTGAAAAAGTTCCACATTTCCACGACATCCTTCCCTGACAGCCTATGCTCCTCAGATCCTGTCTTACAGCATCGTAATTTCCCTTCCCCCATTGTAAAACTTACCCTGTTGCACGCACCTATCTCTCTCCATAACCAAGGTGAAAGTCACAGAATTGTGGTCACCATCACCAAAATGTTCACCCACTAACAAGCCCATCACTTGGCATGGCAAATCCACCCAACCTGCACACCTTTTGACTGTGGAGGGAAACCAGAGGAAACCCATGCAGACAAGCTGAGAATGTGCAAACTCCACATAGAAAGTCGTCTGAGACTGGAAACAAACCTGTGCCCCTGAGTCAGCTACCCACTGAGCCACCCATCGGTGCAGGCACCCTTGCTGTCTGTTATGTACATGAACAATTTGGAATGTATAATTAATAAATGAGATGAAAATTCATGCCAGGGTTCATAGTGAGGAAGATGGTCTCAGGTTACAAACAATCTGATATTGATCAGCTGGTAAATGTGCAGAGCAATGGCAAATAGGATTTAATTCCAATAAGTGCAAAGTGATGCATTTTGGGAGATCAAATCAGGAAGGATTTACACAATGAATGATAAGTCTTTAGGGAGTACTGAGGAACAAAGGGACCTTGACATACAAATCCATAGATCCCTGAAAGTGTCTGCACAGGTAGACAAGGTGGTGAAAAAGGCAGACAGGATGCTTGCCTTTATTAGCCGGGGCTTTGAATATAGGAGCAGGAAAATCTTAATACAACGTTATAGAATATTGTTTAGGCGGCAGGTGTAACACTGTGCAGTTCTGGTTGCCACATTATCGGAAGGATGGGATTGCATGGAGAAGATGCAGATGAGATTGACTAGGATGTTACCTGGGATGAAAAGTCTCAGATATGAGGAGAGACTGGAAAAGCTGTGATTGTTTTCCCCAGAGTACAGTAGGCTGAGAGGGTAACCGTATAAGTGTACAAAATTATGAGAGGCATAGATAGGGCTGATAGTGAGAATCTTTTCCCCATAGCAGACATGTCTGAGACCAGAAAGTTCAAGTTTAAGCTGAAGATTTAGAGGAGATCGGAGGAAAATCTTTTTCACCCAGAAGATGGTAGAAATATGGAACGTACTGCCTGAGAGGGTGGAAGAGGCAGGGTCACTCAACATTAAATTGGACAGGTAAAAACAATGACTGCAGATGCTGGAAACCAGTTTCTGGATTAGTGGTGCTGGAAGAGCACGGCAGTTCAGGCAGCATCCAAGGAGCTTCGAAATCGACGTTTCAGGCAAAAGCTCTTCATCAGGAATAAAGGCAGTGAGTCTGGAGCGCTCCAGGCTCACTGCCTTTATTCCTGATGAAGGGCTTTTGCCCGAAACGTCGATTTCGAAGCTCCTTGGATGCTGCCTGAACTGCTGTGCTCTTCCAGCACCACTAATCCAGAAATTAAATTGGACAAGCAATTAAAATGCTGGGGTGGCACAAAGGGTTGTGGTTAGCACTGTAGCCTCACAGCGCCAGGGACCCGGGTTCGATTCCTGCCTCAGGTGACTGTGTGGAGTTTACACATTCTCCCCGTGTCGAGTTTGCACATTCTCACAGTGTCTGCATGGGTTTCCTCTGGGGGCTCAGGTTTCCTCACACAGTCCAAAGATGTGCAGATTAGGTGAATTGGCTATGCTAAATTGCCCATAGTGTTCAGTTGTGAATTTCACAACTAATCTTGGAGGAACTGGTTTGGGCGAAGTTCACAGCACAGAATCAGATAAGTTAATTGTTGTTTTAAGTCTGTCCAAGAGAAAGGCTGTATTAGTGAGTACAGTGGGTTCTTTCTTGATTATATGTTTTTGGAGATAAGTCTCTTGATTAAACTTAAAATATAAGCCATAGCTATTAATTTAACTTGGTGCAGTGTTTTCTAGAGGAATAAGACGGTGTTATTTTCTGGGTCTGTAGATTGTGAAGGAGCAAAAATGGCCTTTGCAGTGATATGTACTTCTGGTCGGATGTGGGAATTTAAAGAGAGTTTAAGGGTTACTGAGAATTATATCTGCATTAAATACTGTTGGATGCGAATCTTATCAGATCGAGCGGATCGGTTGGAGAGACAGATAGAAACGATAAGGAATTTGCAACAGCAACAGTATGTGATGGATGGCAGTTGTAGGCAGTCACATAGATGGGTTAACTCCAGGAAGGGTAAGAGAGGTCAGCACTTCGGGCAGGAGTCTATTGTGGATATACCCATTTCAAACAGGTATGCTGTTTTGGAAATGTAGGGGGTGATGGATTCTCAGAGGAATGTAGCACGAACAGCCAAGTTTCTGGTATTGAGACTGGCTCTAATGCAAGACATCAATTGTGTTAGGGGATTCTGTAGTCCGAGGTACAGACAGACGTTTCTGTGGCCAGCAGCAAAAAAGCAGAATGGTGTGTTGTTTCCCTGGTGCCAGGATCAAGGATGTCTCAGAGAGGGTGCAGAATGTTCTCATGGGGGACAGGGACCAGCAGGAGGTCATTGTCCACATTGGAACCAATGACATAGGAAGGGAAAAGGTTGAGATTCTGAAGGGAGATGACTGAGAGTTAGGAAAAACAAAAAAGGAGGTCCTCAAGGGTAGTAATATCTGGATTACTCCCAGTGCTACGAGCTAGAGAGCGCAGGAATAGGATGATAGAGCAGATGCATGGCTGAGGAGCTGGTGTATGGGAGAAGGATTCACATTTTTGGATCATTGGAAACTCTTTTGGGGTAGAAGTGACCTGTACAAGAAGGACGGATTGCACCTAAATTGGAAGGGGACCAATATACTGGCAGGGAAATTTGCTACAACTGCTCA
>NC_057719.1:69299192-69306787 GCF_004010195.1 Chiloscyllium plagiosum
CAGACTGGAGGCCTGTGACCAATGGAGTGCCACAAGGATCGGTGCTGGGTCCTCTACTTTTTGTCATTTACATAAATGATTTGGATGTGAGCATAAGAGGTACAGTTAGTAAGTTTGCAGATGACACCAAAATTGGAGGTGTAGTGGACAGCGAAGAGGGTTACCGCAGATTACAACAGGATCTGGACCAGATGGGCCAATGGGCTGAGAAGTGGCAGATGGAGTTTAATTCGGATAAATGCGAGGTGCTACATTTTGGGAAAGCAAATCTTAGCAGGACTTATACACTTAATGGTAAGGTCCTAGGGAGTGTTGCTGAACAAAGAGACCTTGGAGTGCAGGTTCATAGCTCCTTGAAAGTGGAGTCACAGGTATATAGGATAGTGAAGAGGGCATTTGGTATGCTTTCCTTTATTGATCAGAGTATTGAGTACAGAAGTTGGGAGGTCATGTTGTGGCTGTACAGGACATTGCACGCAATATTCCAACAGTGGCCTAATCAATGTCCAACAAATGTCCCAATGTCCAACAAATCTGAACCCCTCCCTCCTACACCATCTCTCAAACCATGTGTTCATCCTGCCTATTTTTTCATTTCTACGCTGGCTAGCACATGGCACTGGTAGAAATCCCGAGATCACTACCTTGGAGGTCCTCCCCTTTAACTTCTCTCCTAGCTCCCTGAAGTCTTCTTTCAGGACCTCATCTCGTTTCCTACTTCTATCATTGGTGCCTATATACACCAAGACAACTGGCTGTTCACCCTCCCCTTTTGGAATGCTCTGCAGCCGATCGGTGACATCCCTGACCTGAGGACCTGGGAGGCAACATACCATCCAGGAGTCCCGTTTTCGGCCACAGAACCGCCTATCTACTCCCCTCACAATAGAATCCCCTATGACTATGGCCCTACGAGTCTTTTTCTCGCCCTTCTGAACAGCAGTACCCACCACGGTGCCATGATGATGGCAACTGTTGCCCTCCTCTGGTGAGCCATCTCCTCCAACAGTATCCAAAACGGTATACCTGGTTTGGAGGGAGATGACCGCAGGGGACACCTGCATTGCCTTCCTACTCTTTGTCAGTCTTTTGGTCACCCATTCACTGTCTCCCTCAGCAATTCTAACCTGCGGTGTGACCAGTTCACTAAACGTGCGATCCACGACCTTCTCAGCATCACAGATGCTCCACAGTGAGTCCATCTGCAGCTCCAGAGCCGTCATGCGGTCAAACAACAGCTGCAACTGGACACACTTCCTGCAAGTGTAAGAGTCAGGAATGTCTGACACGTTCCTAAGCTCCCACATCAAGCAAGAGTCACATGTCTGAGGTCCCCTGCCATTGTAAGCTTAGCTTTATATGAACTAACTAAACCCAAACAATGCACTGAAATATATGAAAAAGAAAGATAAAGAAAAAATGAAAGCCTTACCTTACTGAGTCTTTTTCTTCCAGTTAGAGGAGGGGAGCGGGAGGGAGATACTACACGTGTAGTATCACGGGTTTAGCCACTGCCCAAATATAAATTAAGCCCTTACCTTCCCAGCAGCCCTCGCTTCCCTCCATTTTCTCTCCTTGCCGCTCTGTCAAAATGGAGGCAAGGTTACAGGGATGTGGTGGGTCTGGGTGGGATGCTCTTTGCAGGTCAGTGGAAGCAGGCCATTCAGTCCATCATGTCCACAGCCTGTAGGGGTTCTATGGGCTCCTAAGAATAAGTGAGGATTCTGCAGTGAATGAAAATCTCATGGTACCTAAAAGTCTGTCTGCTGTGTCTCATGCATAAGTCTGGACTTTGACAGATTTCCACTGAACAGAATGACTGCAACTTCAAGAACGTGCAATAAGCTCAACACAATCCATGTCAAAGCAACGGTATGATCAAGATCCTCTTAGCCAGCATAAATATTCACTCCCTTCCATGTCCTGGCACAGTGTCAGCACTGTGCATCGTTCACCTCATGTACTGCAGCTACTTATCAAGGCCTTTTTGGTAGTGCTTTCCAATTCTGTGCCTGTTACCACATAGAAAAAGAAGAAGTAGACAGATGAGGGCACCATTACTTGCAAATTTCCTTCATGTTACACCCCATTCCAATTTGGAAATACATCACTGTTCCTCCTTTGTTGCTGCGCAGTACATTGGAGATAACACATGGTCTCTTTGAAGTAGTGCCATGGAACCTTCTACACCAACCTCAGGAATTAGATCGAGCCTCAGTTTAACATCTTACTTGAAAGTTTCATGAGTGCAACACACCTTCACTGGAACGTCAGCCTGGATTTTATTTGTTGTCAAGTTTCTTAAAGTGGAACTTGATCCTGTAATCACATGACTCAGAGGTGAGAGCATTACCAAGGGTTCATACTTTCTTCCAAAGTTGCTCTGCCCGTCCATCTCTTCCCTCCTCCTTTAAGGTTCTTCTTAAAAACCACCCTTTTGACTGAACTTTTAGTCATCTGTTACATTGTTTCCTTCCTTAGCTTTTGTGCATGTAATATTTACTGGAATATTTAAATGAAGCTGTATAAATGTAGGTAATTGTTGCTTCACATTGCTGAATATGTCTACATAATTATATTGACAATAGTTCAACCGTAAAATGCTTTGGGACATCTTGAGTACATGAGAAGTACTATGAGTTTTAATTTATTCTTTAAGAATGGCTATGGCCTTTAGCCTTATTTCTAGACCAATTTCTCACATGCAAATACAATTACACCTCAGATGTTCATTCTGGCACTTTTTTTTATATTCCTTACTGACTGAACTATTTGGGAATGCATGATCATTTGTTAATGAATTCCTGAGGTCACTATATTTGCCTGTAACTTCTCATTATCTTTTCTTGATTTACCCAGAAATATTAAATGTTTTATTTTAATGCTTTCATTTGCCACAGCTGTGGGGAAAAGCCTTCATTGATGACAGTATTTTTAAAGAAATTAGAATACAAGGTAAATTAATTGTAATGAATTAACTGGGACAAAGATAAATTTCATTCATGATTGAGGCATCATAACTCAATTGATACCCTTGGAGCAAAATTGTTTAAAACACTGGTTTAAATATTTTGGTGAGAGAGGAAAGATATAAGTGGTGGAGGCTGGTACAATTGTAACATTTAAGAGGCATTTGGATGGGTATATGAATAGGAAGGGTTTGGAGGGATATGGGCTGGGTGCTGGCAGGTGGGACTAGATTGGGTTGGGATATCTGGTTGGACCGAAGGGTCCGTTTCCATGCTGTACATCTCTATGACTATGCTGGGGTCATAACTACTAAATTACCAAGAGATTTGCTATGTGTGGTTGTGTCAACACTACATCACCCACTGATAAGCTTCTTAATTTGTTTCTTAGATTATCAGGTCCTTTATTGATGATGCATAATATTTTTAATTAATTCAGATTTATTGAGTTACTAAAGCAAAAGGCTATGATTTTAAGCTTTGCAAATTCTATCTGGCTTGCTGTTAATTGCTAATTCTCGAATAACAGTTACACACTTGTTTACCAAAGCTAGATTCCTTTACGGTTTAGCTTGTGAGCAGTTATTTGCTCAGTTCAATGACAGCAGTAATTGATAAAGGATTGAGGTTAAATTTTGTAAAAGTGAAAGAAGAGAAGTGCAACTATATTTTGTTCTTTAAAATATATCTGCCATATGAAATCTCAACCTGAGGTAAAATTCTTATCATGGATAGTGAAATGACTTTACAGTGAGAATATTACCTCACTTGCCTCCTGTAGAATTGCACTTCCTTCTGACAAATCTGTCTGTCCACTGTAGGATGGTGGAGGAGATTATTATAACTAGTAGGATTATAACTAGTAGACAAGAACTTGTAGACAAGGAATGAAACAGCTTGTTATTCCAGCTTCAGTCGCTTTGATGTACTGTGGGTAAGATGCAGACATGAATTATTCATATGTTCATGGGAATTAAATCAAATTTTGCTCCAGGGTGTAGAAACTTAGAGGCACTCATACTCCTTATTCTCTTCCTTTTCTTTGAAGAAAGACAAATAAATAGTGGCTCCCAAAGGACTCCTATTATCCTAAAAGCAAGGCAGTTTTCTTACAAACCCCCAATACACCAAATTGACAGTGGGAAAAAAAAACATTTAGCCTAAAGGGAAAAAGAAACTTTCAAAAATTACTCCTGCAAATTGCTTCCTAATTGTGGTAACTATAAACTGACTGACATTACTGATATCTCATGTCACACAGTAAAATGAGCTCAAGGCAAATACGTTTCAGGCTTTAAAGAACTTTATCACAAACTTGCAGTATTGTCTCTGCTTTGGAACTACAGATTTTCCTACAGCAGTTAGCACAAGCTTAACATCATATTCTGGTGAATTTTGACTCCAAGTACTGACTATTAATCTGACAATTTTATATCTTTTTACTTGTTTGGGAAAGCTGGGGCTGGTAGGTACGCCTTTCCTACAATGGAGGGTAACTTGTTATACATTCTTCATTCTCTACTCATCCCAGTGAAGCAGCCGAAAGGCATTCCTACTGTCGGAATGAAACTTACATCCAAGCGTAGAAATTAAAAACAAGAGTAAGTCATTTAGCCTTTTGAGTCTGCTCTGCCATTCAAAATGATCTGGCTGATCGTCCAACTCAGTACCTATTCCACTTTTTCCCCATACCCTTTGATCCCATTAGTGTTTATTGTCCCAAAACTTGCTGTGGCAGAGTAACAACCAGTGGTCACTGCAGTGATTGGCCCACTTGGAAGCTTAGAATGAAATGCCTTGGCTCCCTCTGCAGGGCATCTGAGATCTGAGTGAGCTGCTTGATGGATAACGAATCAAGCAGCACATTGATCAAGGAGGAAATGTGAGCTAGAATCAAGTCAATTCAATGTCGGATTAGTCACAGAAAAGATCTTGACGTTGACACAAGTAATCTCACCATGTGAAAATGAGATTAGTATTTAAACTATTAATTGTGGTCCGATTATAACCATAATAATACTTAAAGTGATATTGACAATTTTAATCACATGCAGTTTTCCTCAGGCTTGTGGCTGTCAGCTATGGTCCAATTGATAACAATGTCACCTCTGAGTCAGCAGGTTGTAGGTTCAATTCCCACTTTGATTCAGAAATCTGATACTTCAGTGTGGACAGTTAAAGATTCCATCTTCAGGATGAGATGTCAAATCAATGCCCTGTCTGCTCTCTCAATGATTTCATGCCGTTACTCACCTACTTTGGCTGAATGTTTTCTTTCCAATTCTGTGCAGGCTGTTGGTCAAGTTGAGTTAGTAAGCAAATGTCTGGCAGATGCTGTATAATTCAGCTAAATGAGAGGTTATCCACATTTATCAATGCCCTGTCTGCTCTCTCAAGTGATCTCATACCATTACTTTAAAGGTGAACAGGGGAATTTTCCCTGACACACATTTCGTAAAAAACGGATCATTGAGTCGTCATCATATTATTGTTTGTGGAAGCTTGCTCTGCACAATTGGCTGCTACATTTCCAATATTTGCAACACTTCAAAAAATGCTTCATTGGCTCTGGTGTGTTTTGCAGTTGTGAAAGGTACTATAGAAATCTTTGCAAAATAAGCGAGACAATGATTACATTAAGAGAACAGACAAAGGAGAAAAGCTTCTATTTTGAAAAATCAAAATCTCTACCAATCAAAATCTTAAGGCACACGATTCCACCCTAGGATTAGTTCATTTTTCAGTGCCAGAATGATAACTGGCAATAATTAACACTAACATACCTTTTAAAGGCTATTTGCCCTTAAAAGACTTCATATTTTTCTGTTTGAATATTGTATCATGCACATAGATATAAGACCACATCACTCAATACAGTTAAATGGGAAAACAAATGTGCAATAACTGTTTTTGGAAAGATAATGGCGTTTGGGCAGCAGCTATCCAAGATATGCATTTCATCGTGCATCTGCACTCACCTGACGTTGCTGCGGCACTTGACCATAAATAACAGCAAGTGTTCTTAATCCCACATTAATTTGACAAGAAATTCTGGGCAATCCACAGTGGCACAGCATAAGGTGCTATTGTGAGACTATTTACCCGACTGAGTGGAGGTTGCTTGATATGAATACTGAATTCTCAATGTGGAAATATATTGCGCTCCTCAATAGGAATAATCCTCACATTTTAAAAAGATCAATGAAAAGTAAATGAGCTTAAAAGACTGCCGAAGAAGCCATGTATCATTCCACAGGTATAAATTACGAATACTGAAATTTAGAAAGGTTGTTATCATGGCTGGTGTTGCAAAATTGAATGTCATTTGCTGTGTATAATGGACAAGTCTGGCCTGCATCACTACACGTGAAAAGATTCAAAACCAATGTCTTTGCCCTTCGAGATTGCAGCATTTATTTCTATTTCAATCAAATTTGTACCAAACTGAATCTGGCTACACTCCAGCATTACCTGGCGACTAATGCTGCATACCATCAGAATTTTAAACTATTAAAAACTGGCCGATAAATGTAAGCTTGCCATGATGATAAGAAAAATCTGAGTTTCAGTTCTTTATTCAATAAACAGAGTAACAGAAATCTTGACAGATTCACTCTTGAAGAGGGAGCCTTTATAACAAAGGTAGCATGTCATTTAATCTTACAATGTGTTTGCATGGTAAGACATACAAGTCACTTGAACTAGGACCTTTCTTTTTAATAAGCATCTCATTAAGTGGTTGTATTTTTGCCTCTGAGGCAGAACACTGTGGGCTCCAATGACCTGACACACAATTTAGGTTTACACCAGAGGGTTCTTACTTTTTTTGAAGGTTTTGTGAATATTGAATTCATCTTCTCAATTGGACATAAACAGTAGGAGAAAAAGTGAGGACTGCAAGTGCTGGGGATCAGAATCAAAAGGTGTGGCCCTGGAAAAGCACAGCCGGTCAGGCAGCATTTGAGGAGCAAGAGAGTCATTTCAGGCATAAGCTCTTCAACATCGACTCCTCTGGCCCTCAGACGCTGCCTGACCTGCTGTGCTTTTCCAGTGCCACACTTTTTGACTCTGGACATAAACAGTGCTAAAGTACTAGATGAAGAAAATTATATGATTTATTTGGGGCTTTTAACGAATACTTACCCCTGAACCAGATGATCACTTTCAGATCATCTGGTCGTTAATTTTACTTCTATTCAGACCATTTTATACATAATTTGGCTCTATTATTTTCCTACAAATCAAAGGTGACCATGTATGATAACATTGCAGGGGATGTGAAATGATTTGAGATATTGTCAAATTTTGAAAGGTACGATTTAAAATCAACTTATTTGTTTTCTTTGTCCAATCTCTATGTCATAGAGTCATAGAGATGTACAGCATGGAAACAGACCCCTTGTTCCAACATGTCCAAGCCGACCAGATATCCCAACCCAATCTAGTCCCACCTGCCAGCACCCGGCCCATACCCCTCCAAACCCTTGCTATTCATATACCCATCCAGATGCCTCTTAAATGTTGCAATTGTACCAGCCTCCACCACTTCCTCTGGCAGCTCATTCCATACCCGTACCACCCTCTGCATGAAAAAGTTGCCCCTAAGGTCTCTTTTATATCTATCAC
>NC_057719.1:69307401-69311228 GCF_004010195.1 Chiloscyllium plagiosum
TCTTTGTTACTTCTTCAAAAAACTCAATCAAGTTTGCAAGACATGATTTCCCACGCACAAAGCCATGTTGACTATCCTGTATCAGTCCTTGCCTTTCCAAATGCATGTACATCCTGTCCCTCAGGATTCCCTCCAACAACTTGCCCACCACAGAGGTCAGGCTCACCGGTCTATAGTTCCCTGGCTTGTCTTTACCACCCTTCTTAAACAATGGCACCACGTTTGCCAACCTCCGGCGCACCCGGAGGAAACCCACGCAGACACCGGGAGAATGTGCAAACTCCACATAGACAGGTGCCAGAGGCGGGAATTGAACCTGGGTCTCTGGCGCTGTGAAGCAGCAGTGCTAACCAGAGCCACGGTGCCGCCCAAAATTTAGAACTTCAACCTTTAGATCTGGCCTATCTGTTTCCATTATTATTTTAAAATGAATAGAATTATGGTTGCTGGCCCCAAAGTGCTCCCCCACTGACACCTCAGTTACCTGCCCTGCCCTATTTTCCAAGAGTAGGTCAAGTTTTGCACCTTCTCTAGTAGGTACATCCACATACTGAATCAGAAAATTGTCTTGTACACACTAAACGAATTGCTCTCCACCGAAACCTTTAACACTATGGCAGTCCCAGTCAATGTTTGGAAAGTTAAAATCGACTACCATAACCACCCTATTATTCTTACAAATAGCTGAGATCTCCTTACAAGTTTATTTCTCAATTTCCCTCTGACTATTAGGGGGTCTATAATACAATCCCAATAAGGTGACCATCCCTTTCTTATTTCTCAGTTCCACCCAAATAACTTCCCTGGATGTATTTTCAGGAATATCCTCCCTCAGCACAGCTGTAATGCTATCCCTTATCAAAAATGCCACTCCCCCTAATCTCTTGCCTCCCTTTCTATCCTTCCTGTAGCATTTGTATCCTGGAACATAAGCTGCCAGTCCTGCCCGTCCCTGAGCCATGTTTCTGTAATTGCTATAATATCTAAGTCCCCTGTTCCTAACCATGTCCTGAGTTCATCTGACTTCCCTGTTCAGCCCCCTGCATTGAAATAAATGCAGTTTAATTTATTAGTCCTACCTTGTCCCTGCCTGCCCTGACTGTTTGACGCGCTTTTGTTCTCAACTGTGCCAGTCTCAAATTGATCTCTTTCCTCACTATCTCCCTGGGTTCCCCCCCTTATTAGTTTCAATCCTCCTGAGCAGTTGTAGCAAATTTCCCTGCCATATATTAGTCCCCTTCCAATTTAGGTGCAATCCGTCCTTCTTGTACAGGTCACTTCTACCCCAAAAGAGATTCCAATGATCCAAAAATGTGAATCCTTCTCCCATACACCAGCTTCTCAGCCATGCATTCATCTGCTCTATCCTTCTATTCCTGCCTCACGAGCTAATAGCACTGGGAGTAATCTAGATATTACTGCCCTTGAGGACCTCCTTTTTAAATTTCTGCCTAACTCTCTGTAATCTCCCTTCAGAATCTCAACCTTTTCCCTTCCTATATCCATTGGTTCCAATGTGGACAATGACCTCCTGCTGGACCCTCTCCCCCTTGAGAACATTCAGCACCCTCTTTGAGACATCCTTGATCCTGGCACAAGGGAAGCAACACACCATTCTGCTTTTTCGCTGCTGGCCACAAATGTCTGTCTGTACCTCAGACTACAGAATCCCCTAACACAATTGACCTCTTGGAAGCCCATGTACCCCTCGTTGCCTTAGAGCCAATCTCAATACCAGAAATGTGGCTGTTCGTGCTACGTTCTCCTGAGAATCCATCACCCCCTACATTTTCCAAAACAGCATACCTGTTTGAAATGGGTATAGTCACAGAAGACTCCTGCCCTAGGTGTCTACCTCCCTTACCTTTCCTGGAGTTAACCCATCTATGTGACTGTATCTGAGACTTTCCCCCCTTTCTATAAGTGCCATCCATCACATACTATTGCTATTGCAAAGTCCTCTTGCTTCTAACTGTCTCTCCATTCGATTCATTCGATCTGATAAGATTTGCATCCAACAGCATTTATGGCAGATATAATCTGCAGTAACCCTTAAACTCTCTTTAAACTCCCACATCTGACAAGAAGTACATATCACTACAAAGGCCATTCTTGCTCCTTCACAATCTACAGACCCAGAAAATAACTCCGTCTTATTCCTCTACAAAATACTGTCCCAGGTTAAATTAATAGTTAAGGCTCATATTTTAAGTTTAATCAAGAGATATCTCCAAAAACATAATCAAGAAAGAATCCCCTCTACTCACTACTGCAGCCTTTCTATTGGACACACTTAAAACAACAATTAACTTATCTGATTCTTCCTCCAAGATTAGTTGTGAAACTCACTGTTTGTTAATTTTTCCAGACGCACTCTGATGTCCAGCGATACATGAATTCAAAACCACAAAGGCAGTAACTGTGCAGGTTCTCTCGTTCTCTCTCACTCACACACACATATCATGTGCTTCCTTTATCTGTTCTTCTCCCCTTTAATACTGCTGTTGTTTGGACTTTTTTTCCCCCCAAAGTTCCAAAACAATGCAACAGCATATAAAACAGTAATTGCTGCTCCTGGAATTCGAGGAAATCACCTCCAGCACCTAAAATACCTCAAAAAAAGGAGCAGCTGTTACAAATTTCTCTTTTTAGGATCTAATTTTACAACTACTTTTCCTCCCTTCTTTCTAAACAAATCTACACCTCTTTATTTCATGCACATTTATGCAGACATTAATATACCTCATCAAAACTGTTCAGTTACTGCAAATGTTTTCTTATTGGCAGGAATTTACTCATCTTTTGCCTCGTTTTCAGCAATATAGTCCATGTTTTGAGAATGCTGGCATTGGTTTGATGGAGTTACCGTCTTTGAATGAAGAAAGATTGGCACAGCTGGGCATTCCTTTGGGACCAAGGCTTCACATTCTCCATGAGCTAAGAAACACCACCTATGTATGAGTCATACCTCCAGCAACTCATCAAATCAATCAATTCTGCTTTACATTTTGGAAAGCATTCCTTGGGCTTCTATGTTAGAACCCAAAAAACATCCAAGCTGTAAACAATTTGGAAATCAAGATAGTCATGAATCAGACACCTGAAATGTCTCCTACCCACAGCTTCCAACCTCATAGTCCGGGAACCCTGCACCACCCGATTCTACATCCTTCCCAAGATCCACAAGCCTGACCATTCTGGCCGACCTATTGTCTCAGCATGCTCCTGCTGCACCAAACTCATCTCTACCTACCTAGACACTGTCCTATCCCCCCCAGTCCAGGAACTCCCCACATACGTTCGAGTCACCACCCACGTCCTCCAAGACTTCAGTTTCCCCGGACCTCAACGCCTCATCTTCACCATGGATATCCAATCCCTCTACATCTCCATCCGCCATGACCAGGGCCTCCAAGTCCTTCATTTGTCCCGACGTCCCCAACAGTACCCTTCCACCGACACACTCATTCGTTTTGCTGAATTGGTCCTCACCCTTAACAATTTCTCCTTCAAATCCTCCCACTTCCTCCAGACCAAAGGGGTAGCCATGGGCACCCGTATGGGCCCCAACTATGCCTGTCTCTTTGTTGGCCAAGTAGAACAGTCCATCTTCTGTAGTTACACTGGCACTCCTCCCCACCTCTTCCTTCGCTACATTGATGACTGGATTGGCGCCACCTCGTGCTCCCGCGAGGAGGTTGAGCAATTCATCAACTTCACCAACACATTCCACCCTGACCTTAAATTTAACTGGACCATCTCTGACACCTCCCTCCCCCTCCTGGACCTCTCCATCTCCATCAGTGACGACAGACTTGACACTGACA
>NC_057719.1:69311889-69345450 GCF_004010195.1 Chiloscyllium plagiosum
TCATGACCTGTCCTACCTGCCTATCTTCCTTTCCACCTATCCACTCCACCCTCCTCTCTGACCTATCACCTTCATTCCCACCCCCATCCACCTATTGTACTCTATGCTACTTTCTCCACACCCATACCCCCTCTCATTTACCTCTCCACTCTGCAGGTACCCTGCCTCTATTCCTGATGAAGGGCTTTTGCCCGAAACGTCGATTTTCCTGCTCCTCGGATGCTGCCTGACGTGCTGTGCTTTTCCAGCACCACTCTAACCTAGCACCTGAAATGTCACAACAATTTCTATTGTTCAGAACAGCTATTTTTTGATTGACATTTATTGAATAATTCATATAAAATGACTGATTCCCCTTGCTGTTACTTTTCCCGAATTGTTTGGCAATGGTCCTGCAACATATAGTTCTTGTGCTTATCACTGTTCAAATCAATGCTTAATCCTGTAAATTCCTCACCAATCAGAAACTTGCAAGATGGTATTACTGAACTGCTCTTCTGGCTAAATCAAGCCTGTAAACTGAAGATCCTACGAATGATCAAATAAAGGCAAGTACCTGTTTTGATTCAAACTGTCAAAGTACAGTCAGTCAGTCAATGCAGCATACAATCAATATACAGGTAATTCTGCTTTAATGTGTGTTTCGTTAATGCAAATTCGCGATAATGCCGATTGATGAATTGGGAACACTGTTTCTAAAGCACAAACCTTTAAAGCGTGTATTGATTATAACGGCACCATTGGTTTAAATGGCACTGCTATTACACGACTTTCTTATAACATGGGATTGTATGAGAATGGAAATACAGTGTTATAGTCGAACCGACTATACTCTTATTTGTTCTTATACTCTTCCCCATTTTCATCTCACACTCATCCTCATGGCTTATACTCAGTCTACTGCTCTATTGCTGAAAGGTGATGCCACACTGAACCAGTGCCAAGATACTGTGTGAAAGCAGCTCTTTGATTTTTCATTTCGATTGTCTGAGACAATGCTGAGCTTTCAGCTGCATGATCCACAGAAATACAGCTGATTGATTTTCAGTACCGTGGGGGGTCAAGCTGAGAGGCTGTGCCATTCTACTCTACTGCAGTGTGTATTATGTCGGGTAGGAACACTGGCAGGGCCTACTAGTATTCAGTAGTCACACAGCAAAAATCACTAATGAAATTGTTAGCCTTTTTTAACTATGAGTCTAGATTATAGAAGGGACACAAGCATTTTACAAGCATGAAAATAGCAGCTCATCCTAACTGCATCTAGAAACAGACTGCAGTGTTGAGAATTTGGTGATGGAGAGAATTTGAAGGTTCAATATCTTTCAAAAATCAAGTTTAGCTTGTATTTAACATTTAAATAAAACATATTCTTAAATGATGTTTATTTCAATCTTTGTCAGGGATAAAGAATATCTGTACTGGAGTGAGAGTTCCAGTCAATTAGGTAGCTAGTTTGAATTGTTCTTTTCCAGACAGCAGTTTGAATTCAGATGGTGTATATAGAGGTGGTCTGGCTCAGAAAAGGAAGTTAGCAGCTCATCACTATCTGCAGCCAAACAAAAAGTCTGAAGGTTCACAGTAGGTTTCTGTCTGTGACCCCTGACATTTTCATGTTATTCTCTGAAACGTGCCTCATTAATGATGCATCGTGCCTCTATGGTGCACTGCCCATCCTGTCCTCATTTTCACTAGATTAGATTCCCTACAGTGTGGAAACGGGCCCTTCTGCCAAACCAGTCCACACCAACCCTCTGAAGAGTAACCCACCCAGACCCATTTCCCTCTAACTAATGCACCTAACACTATGGGCAATTTAGTATGGCCAATGTACTAGTGGCAGAAATACATACCATTGCGTGGAACTCCCAAGGATACAAAAGCCAGCTACATGTTTAAAGTCCCAGCCATGCACTGGGTCAAGCACTGCCTGCTAGGAGTTAATCCTTCACAGTTAGACACAGAATGGGAGGGGAATGAAGAAGAAATAGTTCTTAGGGCATGTTGGTGGCATGGTTGACACTTCATTGCAAATACAACCCCACATATGTAAATGTATTGCTATCTCAGCTCCAAATTGTGAAGGTTACTCATCCTTAATCTCATCCCATCTTAGAAACTAGTCTGATGCATTCAGAATACAGCCAAACAGGCTGAATATCAACCAGCAAGTAATTCCAAAAAGAAAGAATGGGAGGGATTCTTGCTCAAGAATGTGATAGACCAAAGGTCAAAGCCTCTACCATCACCACTCGCAACTCCAGACTACAACATGCATATGAAAGTACAATTGCCACAACAATTTGGACTTCTTGTGGGGTCTGAGTGGCATTGTTTGATGGAGAGACAGTACCCCCGATGAGTTCCTTGTTCAAGTTAAAAATAGATTAAGTACCTCCTTTCATGCCTTACCTGTGGTAGAGACTTTATCACTGTGGATTAGAACTGCCTTCAGGCTGAGAACTGAAGATGATACGTCACTCTACATTACTTGTGTTGGGTGAAAAGTCCTCCCAAGACAGAAAGGTCCTGCCATAATGATAGAGTATCTTCTGCTTTCACTAAAATGGAAACTTTCTTCTCGTCAGTTGACATTTTCAGTTGACACAGATATACTTTTGACAATAAAAAGTAGTTTTGTGCTCTTTTTCAGGTATGTATGATAAGTTTTTTATGAAACATGCCTTTATTATAGTTTGAAAATATACAGAGGATACTAAGTTGCTGCCTTCAGAAGGAATTGAGAGTAATCGATTGCTAGGGAGTTCAATTGCTATTTTCTGGACTCAATGACCTGGCAGCAATGCCACAAGAAAGTTAATGACCTCGGGTAGGTTGTTGATGTCAGTGAACGTTTCTTTACATAGAATGTCCTACCCAGCTCTGTCTAAGCCTGTCACTCTCCTCAATGCACCACACTCCCATCATTTAACCAGAAGCATGCCCTGGCACTCAGGTCTTATGCATAACATCCACTACACCTTCACACAACTCTTGCCGCCTTCATGTACTTCCTGGTACACATCCAAACACATTCCTACATATTCTTCACTTTCTTTTGCAGAATAAAGTGCCTCATAATAAAATATTAGCAGTTGGGCCAGCACCTCCCAGTGTCTACAGAGGAAATGAATGTTTGTATCATGGGACCAGCTATAACAGAGCCCAGAGAATCAGGATAATTCTACGTTCCTGCCTTTTGTAACTTCTCAACACCTACTTTCTTGTTTTCTGGCACAATGTACAGTCTGCTGGTGTGACTATGAAGCCCAGCTTTCACTCACCTCAACCTTTCCCTTCCTGATTTATTTTTGTTTTCTGACAAATTAACAACTGCTTCCTTCCCTGTCACAGGAATACTCCCAGGAGGTAGAGCAACATCACCCCCATTGCTGCATAATTACTGCCACTTAATCAGTCACTCAGATACCAACCATGCAGAAGGCTGGAGCATCATTGGGATCAGTGGCTGCTTAGTCACTGGGCAGAAGTGGGCTGCAGTCATGTCAGGGAGAGAGAAGGACGCTTCTTGTGCCAACCCTTGGAGGTTGAGGTTACAGATGAATTTTTGGTCAGATGAGAACCTTGACGAGGCAGCAGACGGGAGATGACCGATTGCCAGGAAGCCTGAAATGGTCAGTATATTGGCTGGCCTGTCTGACAGCCTCCTATCTTTGTCAAAAAAGCAAGAAAGGGTTCAGCTCCAATTTGACAGTGCTTAATGTGCAGCATTTTCCTTCTCCCTGTAATGCTGCAGACATAAAGCATTGAAACTGACCCCATAGCTGATGCAGTCCTTGCGTGGATTGTTCGGCTACTATTCTGCCTACCAGTAATGATATTGCAACCCTCTCTGTCAAATCCTGAAACTCACTGCTATACTTGCAAAATCATTGCAAATTACTCTTGATACTTTTCAACAGACGGAGTTCAGAATGACCCTATCTTCGAGCTGGGTATCTTGCCCTTTAAGTAACACTAGCATCAAGTCCATCAAAGCAGCTCAACAATTTGATCTATTGTGGGTGAGAAGCGTTGAACAGGTCTCATTTAAATTTTGTCAGTGATTGTCACATTAATCAGTTGACACATGTTCAGTTATCTCCAGGGTTAGAAATAAGGTGGTGTGCCATCTGGGTGACACCAAGAGAGGGTGGCAGTAGAGTGCATTATTATCCAGGAGGGAAATCAGTGCTACTAATTTGAGTTTAATGATCATTGTATCTACATAGCTGTAGGAAAAGTTTTATTCTATAACCTGGCCATTTCTTGTTTTACGATTGTTTGAAGTGAATGACATTGTTACTTAAGTGTACTTAATTGGACATTAAATTTCCTCTCAGTTCTTCCTTTGAAGATTAAAATCCAGGCAACATTTGATATATGCAAAAATGAGGCTGATCGACAGAAAAGTGCATTTGGGTAATTTAAAGATCTAAGGATCTCTTATGTTATGTCAAAGACATATTTTACGGTGGCAATAAAATTTTAAACTTACAGATGTTAAAGTATTATATTGAAGGCAGCTGAGTTTATTCATTTTTGAATAACAGTATTAGACTAAAAATGTCTCCATGAATCAGGAATAAGTCAGTGGGCAGTTGGCCATGTGACAGGAACTAAAATTGAATCATGAAATGAGATCTAAATTGAAGGCTTTTAATTTTTAGCTAATGTGTCTAACATATTTTCATTTTCTTGGCATTTAAATGAATAAAAATGTAGAGCATTACTATTTTTAAGTGAGGTTTAACTGTCTGTCACCATTATCTTTGATTTTCTCAGTATAATGCTATTACTGAGTATACTGGTTGCAATGAGTTGAGTTAGCTGAAAGAGCTATTTTACGAGGATTGCCAATTCAGAAGTTAAAACACAATTTGATATGAAAATCAAATGAAACAAAATAATCTCTGGGAAGATAAACTCCTCAAAAGTTCAGGAAATGAAAATTTGGGAGTGAGTTCAAAAAGAATTAAATTAATATCAGATAACTGAAAATAAGAAATTCAACCTGAATAAGAGTGCAGTTTTGCAAACTCAAATCTTGAAGAATATGCTCGTCCAAGATCGACAGAAAAGTGCATCAAAATGAATTCTAGCATGTTTTGGGATTCATTTAAATTTTAGACATATATTAAAATCCAAATAGGAGATAATTTGGAACATGTCAAAAATGTACATAATTTCCAAAAGGCATCATGGAAATATATTCAATAGCAGCTGAAACCCTGAATATGAGGTGGAAATGCTATTTGGTGCTTAGTTCAACAATTTTAGTCAGTTATTCTTCCTAAGAGATCATTTTATATGTCAAAATGAACTCCAACATTTCCTTCATATATCAATCTACCCCATAACCTACTTTTTAATTCCTTCAAGAGCCCATCCAAGTTTCTTCTGAAATCGTTGATTGTCTCTGCTTTTACCACCCTCATTAGGTAGCAACCTCTAATCACCAACTGCATGACAGAGTTCTTCATTACATTGCACCTCCTGCCAAAAATCGTAACTCTGTCTCCTGGACCTTGTACCTTCAGCTAATGAAAACAGTTTTCCTTGTTGGTCTTATCTAAATCTGCCATAATCTTATACAACTGTTTCAAATCTTCCTCAATTCCTTTTGCTGCAAGGAGAACAACTCCAATTTCTACAACCTAACCTTGTCAGTGAAATTCCCCAACCCTGAAACTATTCTGGTAAATCTCTTCTGTAACTTTTCAATTACCCTCATAACTTTCCTACAACCTGACGATCAGACCTGCTTGCAATACCCTAGTTATGACCTAATGTCGTGGCTTTATACACATTTACAATAACTTTCCTGATATTTATACTCAATATTTATTGAAAACAAAGGCTACATGTGCCAAGCACTTTCTCTCAACAAAAAAGTCACTCTTTAGAACTGCAACATGAATTCTCCATTGCCTCTTCCTATCTCTTTTGCTAAATTGCATTACCTCATGCTTGTCGGTGTTAAATTTCAGCTGTCACTTTTTTTGCTTATTCTGTAAACCACTCTATGTCATGTTGTAGTCAGTGCCATACTTATGTGTCACTATTTCATTTCAAAACTTTATGCTGAATTCCAATATTCAAGAAACGTATGTGTATCAAAAAAAACTTGATCATTCTAGGAATGACTTTCAGGCCATATAACTGTCTACCATTGGCCATTCTGAAAAATAACAGAAAATTACCACGTCGTATTTTCTGTCTTAAGTCTTTTTTAAAATCTAAGCTGATTTGACCACTTATTGGCCTCAAATGACAGTAGGGTCAATGGGAGAGCATGGGCCTTCCTGCCCAGAATGTAATATGGGTGGAGGTGGAAAGATGGCAGCATCCTGGGATGTCACCATCTTGCCTAACTAGGTTACCCTCCCGCCTCCTGGTCTGCCACTTCTGGGACCAGAAGATTCTGCTCTACATGTTCCTCCCCTTTCTTACCCTTTACATTATTCAATTGATATTAATGTGTTTAAAGTTAAAGTTCACCAAAGTTACCACTCTGCATTTCTCACTCAGAGTCAGAGTCTTAGAGATGTACAGCATGGAAACAGACCCTTCGGTCCAAACCGTCCATGCCGACCAGATATCCCAACCCAATCTAGTCCCACCTGCCAGCACCCGGCCCATATCCCTCTGAACCCTTCCTATTCATATACCCATCCAAATGCCTCTTAAATGGTGCAATTGTACCAGCATCCACCACATCCTCTGGCAGCTCATTCCATACACATACCACCCTCTGCGTGAAAAAGTTGCCCCTTAGGTCTCTTTTATATCTTTCCCCTCTCACCCTAAACCTATGCCCTCTAGTTCTGGACTCCCCGACCCCAGGGAAAAGATTGTCTATTTATCCTATCCATCCCCCTCATAATTTTGTAAACCTCTATTAATGGGTAAGGCTGTGATGGGCTTAATCAAAAGCCTTGCTGAAATCCATGCTGACATTATCAAATATGCTACCCTCGTCAACCCTCCTTCACTTAATCAAAAAAACCTCAATCAAGTTAGTCAGACATGATGTTTGTTTGACAAATCCATTCTAACTAATCTGTGCCTCTCAATGACAACTCACATCTCAGATTTTTTTTCCAATACTTTTCCTGCTATCCAAATGAGACTGAGTTCTGTGTCATGACTCAGTCCATACTTGCTTCAATTTTGAACAGTGATACATTAGCAGTTCTGTACATCTGTAGCTAGATGGTATTGGAAAATTATAAATCTCTATGTCTTGTTTCCTTTAGCAGTTGGATTACATTTTACATGGAACTGGTGGTTTCTCAACTTTGAATGATTCTAAACATCTTAACATTTACTTTCTCACTATCCTTATCTCATTCAAGATTTCAATCTCTTCCACTTCAAATGCAATGTATGCTTTGTATCTTTTTCTCACAGAGAGCGCCAAAGTATTAACAACCATATCCAATCATAAAATATTTCTGTATGTTCCTTCATGTTTGTTTGCGGTATTTTCCATGCACTTGCTTTACATTAAAAAAAAAACCCCAAAGAACTGCAAATGCTGGAAATCAGAAACAGAATTGCTGGAAAACTTGGCAGATCTGGCAGCATCTGTTGAGAGAAAGTAATATTAATGTTGTGTGTCCAGTGACTGTTTGTGAGAACTGATTTTAGCAAGAAAAAAAATTGGTATATAAGCTGAAGATAAAGGAATGGGTAAAGGTCAGCCTGGGAGAATCAATATCTGTTAATGGGGACCATCAGTTGTTAACAATGAGTTGTTCATGTTCAATTCTATTCCATTCTCCCAGTTTCTCAGTCACATCTGCAACCACGATGCCAACTTCTACAAGGAAACCTCTGAAATATCCACCTTCTTCCTCAACTGAGGATTCCCCAGCACTGCAGTTCACAGGATCCTCAGCTGTGTCTGATCCATGTCCTGCACTTCTACCCTCACCCCACCTCTTCCCTCCCACAACAGCAACAGGGTCCCCTGGTCCTCACCCACCAGCATCCATATCCCAAGGATCATTAACTGTCATTTCCGCCACCTCCAGTGGGATGCCACTGCCAGACAGCTATTCCCTTCCACTTCCTCACCAGTCTTCCGCAGGGTCAATGGCCTCTGGGACACCTTCGTCCACTGCTCCCAACACCTACCTACACCTCAACAGAAATCTCAGTTGCCTGTTTACTTCCTCCCTCCTCACTATCCAAGGCCCCAGAGACACCTTCCTTGTGAAGCAGGGACTTACTTGCCCTTCCCTCAATCTAGTCTACTCCATTTGCTGCTTACAATGTGGTCTGCTCTATACTGGGGAGATAAAACACAGACACAGGGGGACTGCTTGGAGGAACACTTATGGTCTATCCATAAAAACGACCCTGAGCTTCAAAGTACCATTTTATTCTCTGGCTAACATCTGTCTCAGGTTTGCTGCAGTGCTCCAGCAAAGCTCAGTGCAATCTGGAAGAACAGCATCTGCTTTTCTGCTTGGGGACTCTGCCACCTTCAGGACTCAATATCCACTTCAATAATTTTGAGGCCTGAGCACCTTCTCTATGTCCTTGTCCCAAATCCCATACACCAGGCCTTGTCACATGGGCTGCTACCACAGTCAACCCATTGTTGGCCACTAATGGTCCCCATTAGCAGTTATTCCTTTTTCTTCAGGCTGACCTTTAGTCAGTCCGAAAGTAAAGATGTCTTTACTATTTGAAACATAAAGTAAAGCTTTATTTACATTGTCCCCTTCAAACACTTACAGGGCAGGTACAAGTTGAGTTTAAATACAGAGTATAGCTGCCTCTACTCTTTTAGACTGAAAGTAAATTTCCTTCTACTATATCAAACAGAAAGTAAGTCTCTCTCTACATTGTCTCCATTAAACACTCCTTGGACAGGGACAGAGACAGAGACAGCATGAGGTTAGATACAGAATAAATCTGCTTGTACTCTTTTTAAAACAAAAAGTCAAAACAATGAAACATCCCCTGCTGAAGCACTGTATCAAAATAAAACACAAATTAACAATCAAATGAAATTTTACATAACCAAACAGAAACTCATTATGTTGTCCATGGCAATTCCCAGGAGAGGGAACAAGGTAACCAGCCGGTATCACAGCATGGCAGTGATCAGCTGGTTTACAATCCACACGGCCTGTAAGACAGGTCTTGGAACAGTCCTGTCCTCATCATCTTGGTTTCTAGCTGTTGCCAACTTGTCACCAGCCAGGATTCCTCGGCAGGGCAAAGACAGATTCCCAGGTAGAGGTGGTGAGTGCTACCCCATGTGAAACACCGGAGGCTCCTCCAGCAGGGGTCCACCTCCCACAGACTGGTCAGAGTCCCAAACCTTTACTCCAGTCGATCCTCACGTAGGATGTTGCACAGTGGATCTTGCATCCTCTGGGTCCGTGAACACGAGGAGCACTTCATCAGCGTACACTGAAGGGACCACCCGGAGCCCTGACTTGCGCAGAGGCAAACCCGACCGGTGTGGGAACAGCTCCACGCAGACAGAATACAGCTGGTCAGACATTGGCAGCCCTAATACACTCCTCCCCCAAAGCACAGAGACACCGCCAGGAACTCATTGACCTTTATTAATCACTCTGTGGCATCGTACAAGTCAGATCTGGGTGATAAAGTGCATCCCGGAGTTGAAATCTCTCAAATTCCTGATCAAATACTCGTGATCCACCCTGTCCAATGCCTTTTCATAATCAAGGGAGAGAAAGGCACTTTACAGAACAGCCCTCCTGGATTGATGAGCCATGTCCCAGACCAGGTGAAAATTATTGGGAATGTTCCGGCCTGGGACTGTGCAAGACTGGTCTGGGTGGATCATGTGGTCCAGCACAGGGCTGAAATGAGACAAAAGCGCTCTGGTGAAGAGTTTGCAGTCCATGCTGACGAGGGAGACCAGATGCCAGTTCGTTAACAAATGGAGATCCCCTTTTTGGGCAACAGCGCAATGACATCCTTGGGCCAAGGGGCATCTCTCCAGTGATACATTTCCCCAGGACACATGCATACTCACCCTCCCCACCCCCAGTATGTCCTGAGGTTTCCAGCAGCAGGGACTTACCCCGGAAAAGCCAGTTGTGGGTGCCAGTCAGCTCCTCTAGACTGAGAGGGGCATCCAGCCTCTCGATACCCTCTAAGCTGACCCACAACAGGTTGTTGTACCTACCACAGAGTGTACTTTAACGCGCATCTAGCGAAGAAACTGTGAGCCAACTCTTAATAGTAATAAATGATATTGTATTAAATAAATATTATCACAATAATGAAATACACTACAAACTATCAATTTACACTATAAATCTAATAAACTATCTTGTGCTTTAACTTAACTCTGGATGATCATATACCACCATACTAGATCCTGGCCTTGATCCACGTGGCGATGATTGCCTGGTCTTCTCGGTGGTTGGTCTTGAGTTACCACTCCTGAGGGTAGCGTTGCAGTGATTCTGATACTTAGAGGTCCTCATTCCCTTTTGGGAGGGTCTTCAATGTCCACCAATAGATCAATAAGGTTCAATCACCTTGATCGATCGGACCCAACCAGGTGCTAACATGTCAATGGCAGGGTGGTCCTCGAGCATCCCTTCCTGGAGATGTTGGGAACACATAGGTCAAGTAGCCCTCTCCAGTGAGGTGCCCCTGTGCCTGGTAAACAACTTGATATTTCTGACTGACCCGGTATTGGCATTCAGGTTGATTCTATTCAATTCCAATTCAAGTGTGTATTGTATTGTCTGTGTACTGCCTGTCCTTAGCTGCAGCCTTCCTGGATTCTGCAAAATGTTTATTCCAGACTCTCTGAACAGTCACTTTTGGCCAAGGCTTGTCTGAATTTCTCAGCATGCCTAATTTATTGTCCCTTTTTATCACAAGATTATAATTTTGAGTGACTGTCCGGCCACAAGGTCATCCCACAGAAGCTTGCGAGCAGGATCACTGGATACAACCGGAGAGATGTGAGCCAAATAGAAGTCCCTCATGTAGGGTCTGATACCTTTTGGATCAGAGATGAAAGATCTGTCATTGGCAAGCAGCACAAGGAGCTGCTGGCAAACCCATTACTTTTTTTTCAAGCGCGTAGAAGGGGGAGCCATAGTCCAGACCTGAAAGGAACTGGATCCATGACCTCATGTATGCACCGAGAGACCTGGCAAGATATTACACTCAACCTCATCAATTAACATATTCAGTCACTATACAGCAAAGTATGTGGAGTAAAATATTGGGCAATATGTACCAGTTTGGAACCTGCTTGATTGCCATCCATTCATTAAAATAGACCAAAGAAAACAGATAGGCTTTGTAACAAATACACAATTCTGTGTTTGACACTCTGTACTTCCAGAGTACATGCTTTATGCTGGGAATACAAAAGCAGAAAAATTACTTCTGACATTAATAAATAAGTGGCCTGTATGTAAGGCTATGTACTTCCATCAGGTTAGGTCAGGAAAGGTTTTTCATATTGTGCCCAGTTTGCTTTCAAAGCCACAAGTATATCAAAAAGTTTTGAAATTGCACCAAAAGCCTGAAAGAACTATTAGAAAACACATTTTTTTAAAACCTTGAAAAGACACAACTAACGAAGTGTGGAGATGTGGAAACGAAGGAAATGAGTAGACGAATATAGATATATGTTCGAGAGAAAATGATTGTACCTTAGGTCACCCTTGCAACCTTAAAGTATGAATAGGAATAAAAATAATAGTAAGGGTGGGGGTCAGGGTGAAAGCAATGATGATTTAAAAGGTTTGGGAACAGCAGAATAAGAGAAATTGTCAAAAAATATCCAATAAATGATAAACCTATCAATTAGCTAGAAAGGGTAAAGGATATAGCAAAAGAAAAAAAAATATAAAAATTTAAAAGAATATTACATTCCCTGCATTACACAGAACAGAACGTCAGCAACAAATGTGCTGGGTCATATTCAATTTACTATTTTATTCACACAATATGAGCAGTGTGGGGACTGGTATCTAAAGAAAAGCTCTGTACACTAACATTCATTGCATAAGAAATACAGTAAATGAGATTGAAGCACAAATCAGCTTAAAGGGTATGATGTATTAGCCGCTACAAAGACCAGACTAACCTGTACTGCAATTCCACTTAACCGCCTTTGATGCATATGCTTACTTAATAAAAATCTATCAATCTCAACTTGATCCACAATATTGAATATTCTACTATGTGTTTCCACATGATCTGTTGTGCAGTGACTGAAATCTTAATTGTAGAGGCTGTTAAATCACCTGAAATCGCTTTCAAGTTTACTTTTTAATTAAGTACAAGTTGTAAATTATTTGTCTCCCTTTGTTGTGAATATTGCAACTTGCATGTATCCATACTGAACTCTGTTCAACTCACTTGTGGATTTCATCTAATTGTTCCACTATAATTATCTTCCCCACCCATCATCAACATTGTCCTGAAAATTTCAGTTGTGCTAGTTCTGTAGCATTGTTCGGAGAGAGTCGTCCAAATTTCCATTATGCTGTGTGTAAAAAGGTGCTCCCTAATTTCACTCCTGAATGGTCCAGCTTTCCATTTAAGAACGTGCTCCTTTGTTCTAGATTCACCCACCAAAACTCATTTCTTTCCTAACAAATCCCATGTTATCTTAAATACCTCAATAAAATTACCCTAAACTTTCTACCTTAAGTGGAATGCATGTCAGGTTTATGCAAACTGCCCTCAATTTCATGCCTGACAACATTCTAATAAATCTGTATTGTTCTGTTCTGGGGACAATATATAAAACTTTCAAAGTGTGTACCTAAACTGACCAAGGCTTTATACAACTGAAGTATAATGCCCACCTCTTTCTGTTCTCACTCTCATTGAGATAAAGGTCAAAATTCCATTTGCCTGTTTAGTTGCCTTTTTGAACCTGTGAGATAATTTTCACTAATTTGTATACCTGGAATCACAAACCTTTTGGGGCCCCACAGTTTCCAGCCTCTTGCCTTTGAAGAAAATTCAATTTGTTTTCAAAAGATTCAAAATAAACAGCCTCTTTGTCACACTAAGATGCTTCTACAATAGTTTTTGGCACCACCTTGCAATTTATAATTATAAATCTTTGTATTTCTTGCTCCCATATATACAGCTTACTGATCTCCCAACTTCATGTCATCTGAAAACTTGGAGATATGTTCCCTTCTTCATCCAAGTTGTTGCTCTTCATGGTGAAAAGCTGACACTCCAGTTGATGCCTTGGAAATACCACTTGTCACATTCTGCCAATTAATTAGAGTACATTTCCTTTCTTCTTAATCTGTCTCCTACCTTCTAACTAATTGCCAGTTCACGTCACAATTACATGTTTTAACAATTGGATCCTTAACATTGTGTTTTTCATATTGTTGCTGAAAATGAAATCATTCAATGATAATGAACAATGTTCTAATATTTGTTCACATGAACAGAATTTTTGAATGTTCAAAAGAACAACATCCCTCAGTACATTCAGGAACTTTATAAATTGAACAAATTATAATCACATCCTGTGTTCAATGTGCACTAAATAATGTGACAAAAGAAATCCAATACTGATCAAGAACAAATAAGATTCATGTGGACACAAGAAACATGGAAATATATGCAATGAAATATTGAAATATAGGATTTTTCAATTATTGCACATATAATTAGAATGTTATCCTTTCAACATGGGGTACAGATCCTTATTCTATCCGATTTTATTTGCCCACATAGAAACTGATAATCAGCTGTTAATATTTTACATAAATACTAAATTACAAACTTAAAGAAGCAGTTACCATTCTTTATGGAATTTGCTTCTTGGACTTAACCTTATATTCAGGCTTTATTCTGCCAAAAAAATATTACGAACCTGCTGGTAACAGAGGCTTCCAATTACAGATCCAAAATTGTATACGTGCTACACAAATTGGTGACATATCAGACTTGTCAATGTTAAGAGTTGAGTTAGTAATGAAGTAGTTGACATCTTGGGTTTATAGCCTTCAATGCAAATAGTGCTGCTTTACCCTTTAACCCCTGTTTCCACTACCCAGCCCATGCATTTCAGTATTTACACTACTTTTAAATACATGCTGACAGCTTCCTGTAGCCCCTGTGTTCATTAGAAATGCATTGCTGGACTCCTGTGTTTTTAACCCAATATATTTACTAGGATGTCACTGGAAATGGAAAGTTTGAGGAGAGGCTGGCACCTTTTACACTGGAGTGTAGGAGGTTGAGAGTTTATAATGAAGGTACAGATAAGAATAGCAGGTGTCTATTCCCTAGCGTGGGGGATTTCAAGACAAGGGGGCATATTTTTAAGGTGAGAGGAGAAATGTTTAAAAAAGATACAAGGGGCAATTTGTTTTTTTAAACACAGCGAGCGGTTTGTATGTGTAATGAACTTCCAGCGGAAGTGATGGATGTGGGTACATTTACATTTGGATAAGTACATGAATTAGAAATGTTTGGAGGGATATGGGCAAGCGCAGGCAGACGGGACTAGTTTAGTTTGGGATTATGGCTCTTGGCCCTATCAGAATTTGTGGATCAGTGTCCTTATTTCAGCGCGGTCCCGAGTGCAAGTCTTCCAGGTCAGCTGCAATCAATCCGAGGATTAAGTGCGGTAGTGATTTCAGGCAAAGGGGTGGGCCAGTCTTTTTTATAAGAGGGGAATTGAGTCGAATGGAAATTAAATAGAAGACCAATTAGTGATAATGCAGGAGCAGGAGAGATAGTAAGATATTCCCAATGAATGAATAGGAAATATAAAAGGCAGGTTAGGGATAGTAGCTTGAGAGTATGAGTTGAGCAAGAAACATTGGGTGGACATATGCATGCAATTGTGGGAGCTGTAGTGTTGAAGAGTTTGACTAGTAGCCTGTAGCACTTACCCTTGACAGCACAATGTTATTGACCTTCTGCCTATCCCACACTCCTTTTAACCCTGCATTGACCCAGCCCACTTTCTAGTTTCAGGTTAGCTGTATCTACTAAACTTAGCATTTTAAAATTGAGGTTTTATCAGTCTAGTCAGTGTAGGCCAGTGAACATGGAGTGTTATTTGAATAAAATGTGGTGGGAGTTAAGGACAGCATAGTTTTGGATAAATTTGTGGAAATAAAAGATTGAGTTTAAGTATTTGGCCAGGCTAAATTGTCTGCAATGCCCAGGGGTACGTAGGCTAGATAGATTAACCATGGTAAATGCAGGGTTACAGGATAGGGTAAAAAGGGTGGGGGAGGTCTGTATGGGATGCTTTTGGGGTAGGTGGGGGGTGGTTGGTGGAGATTCAAAGGGCCAATGGCTTGTTTCCACACTGTAGGGATTCTATAATTCAACAACAGTACAATGTTGAATAGTTAAATGAGTGTGAGAACAGTAGATGAACGAAGGTTGGGATAATGCTGGGGTTGTTACAGAATGGAAGGAGGTTGGCAAGGTGCTGAAATGGACATGGAGTTGGAATCTCATGTTGCAATCAAATACAGCATTACATTTGAGTATTCTCATTCATCCTCAGACAGCTGTTTGGAAGATGGTTGGTGCCAGTAATTAGGGAGTGAAGTTTGTGTTGCAGACCAAAAATCATTGTCTTCACATTTCCCCAACATTTAGCTGAGGAACTTCCTGCTCATCCAATACTGGATATTGAGTGATCAACATTTTAGAGACAATGGAAGAATGAGGAGAGATAGGTATGGGTGTCATCAGCTTAAAAAGGTGCAGCATGTATTTTTTGGTAACATCTCTGAAGGGCATCATGTAGATGAGAAAGAAAAATGGGGTCAAGAATAACATCTTTGGAAATGCCACAGGTAACAGTACAGAAACTGGAAGAGAAATTGTCATAGGTCATGCTCAGCAAAGTTTGGAAAGAAAACATTGGAAAGAGTGCAGGCCCTTTCAACTGGATTTAAAAATAGGTACTGGAGGAGAATGTGATCAATCATTCTGAGTCCATTCAGGGCTTGGGGGAGTGGAATCTTGTGTAGATTAGCATGCTGGGACAAGTGAAAGAATGGTGTCGCAAAGCAGCTGATTCATCTCAATCACAGTGATAAAGGAGTCTATGAGCACATGGACAAGTATTGGAAGTGGTACACAAGAGGCTGGGTAGAGGACAAAATAGTATTCCAAGGTCAACTCTGGAGCAGTGAGCAATTCCAACAGAAGAGTATTTCCTGATGATGATTGATGTTGTCCCATCAGCTCGAGTAATACTGGTTAATTAAAATGTACACTGTACAAGTTTGAATTGGTAACTCTTAGACTTAAAGAAACGAAGATGGGGCCCGTGCCCAGGTTAAACACCAGCTAGGAGAGAGTTAAGGATTCCTGGGAACTAGGGTATCCTGGACAAAGGTAAATAAAGTGATTGAGCAGTTTACACTGACTGGAAATATTGTGTGAGAAGAACCATGTGGGAGAGTTCAGAGTTTGAAAAGGCTGCTTTTAGCATTGGGAGAGTTTTGTTTTCCCCCCAGTGGAGCATATAGAGTGAAGAGGCATTGAAATTGGAAAAGATGAGGGTGAGAAGAAATACAAGGTCAGTTTTGTCAGTCATTGATAGGATGGAAAATAAAGATACTGGGCCAGATTTTCAAGCCATTGGGACAGCTCCCCAGACCATTAAGAGGGTGAGAGCGCCTGGGATATGGTACTTCCTCCTTTATTTACAATGTGGCCAGAGAGGCGGAGCAGAATACGAAGACTGCGTGCCAATCCTGACCTCAACAGAGCCATTTGTACTTGGTACCAAGTCCAAAAAGACCACTTTCTGGCTATTCTGAGGATCTTGATCTATATCATGAAGGTAGATTATAACATTCTCAAATAGTGGATGAGACATGTTTATGAGTAATCATTCGAAATCTTTTATCTCCTGCTCTGTAACTTTTTGGGGCAGGAGGGAGAAATGAGGCTTTAGTGATAGTTGAACAAAAATTACCACCACCTGCATATCTGCTTTGGTTGACAGGCCATCTGGTTTAGGTTGTAAAGAAAGTTATGATCGTATTTAGTTTCAAAAGTGCTCCTTATTGGGAGTTTTCCAAGGGCTGCTCTGTATTTATAAAGGATTGGTTGAGTTGTAATAATGGCAGCTGGGAATTCTGAGTTCACAGTTTAAAGAGTTAATTAAAGGATTAGTGTCTTTGATTTGTATCTGAACAAAAGTATTTGTTTAAACACTCACATCTCAATCACTTATTAAAGCTTTGAGTGGGTTTTATGTTTTTTTTTCTCATTATCAAGTGTGTATGAGTGATAACTGTACATTTTAAACTTTTTTCCCCTGTGCAAATGGCTCCTGAAGTCTGACCATGGTGGGTATTGGGTGAGTCACTATGGATTTGGCATGGGCTTTGAAGGTGAATTTGAGCTAGGTCGGTTGTGAGAAGGATTGTAAATGGTAAAGGCTGTTGTACCTGTTTGCTTCTAAAACAACTGGGACATATTTCCAATGAACACAAGGTAGACTTTCCTAACTAGCCATAGTCACCTCAGATTTGAGATGGTGACCAAACAGGTGGATGAGGGTAAAGTTGTTGTGGTGTATATGGATTTCAGTAAGGTTCCCCACGATTGGTTATTGCACAAAATATGGAGGCATGGGATTGAGGATGATTTAGCAGTTTGGATCAGAAATTGGCTAGCTGAAAGGAGAGAGGGAGTGGTGGTTGATGGGAAATATTCCTCCTGGTGTTCAGTTACTAGTGGTGTACCGCAAGGATCTGTTTTGGGTCCACTGTTGTTTGTTATTTTTATAAATGATCTGGATGAGAATGTAGAAGGATGGGTTAGTACGTTTGCAGATGACACGAAGGTTAGTGGAGTTGTGGATAGTGCTGAAGAATGTTGCAGGTTACAGAGGACATAGGTAAGCTGCAGAGTTGGGATGAGAGGTGGCAAATGGAGTTTAATGTGGAAAAGTGTGAGGTGATTCACTTTGGAAGGAGCAACAGAAATAAAGAGTACTGGGTGAATGATAAGATTCTTGGTTGTGTAGATGAACAGAGATCTCCGTGTCCATGCACATAGATCCCTGAAAGTTCCCAGTCAGGTTGACAGGTTTGTTGAGAAGGCTTACAGTGTGTTAGCTTTTATTGGTAGAGTGATTGAGTTTCGGAGCCATGAGATCATGCTGCGGCCGCACTTGGAGTATTGCGTACAGTTCAGGTCACCACATTATTGGAAGGATGTGGAAGCTTTGGAAAGGGTGCAGAGGAGATTTACTAGGATGTTGCCTAGTATGGAGGGAAGTTCTTATGAATAAAGGCTGAGTGACTTTAGGCTGTCTTTGTTGGAGAGTAGAAGGTTGAGAGTGACTTAACTGAGACATAGAAGTTAATCAGAGGGATACATAGGTTGGACAGTGAGAACCTTTTTCCTTGGATGGTGATGGCACGAAGGGACATAGCTTTAAATTGAGGGGTGATAGATATAGGATAGATGTCAAAAGTAGTTTCTGTACTCGGTAGTAGGGGTATGGAACACACCACTTGCAACAGTAGTAGACTCACCAATTTTCTGGTCATTGAATAAACATATGGATGATAATGGAATAATGTAGGATAGGTCGGCTTCGTATTGTGCCGACCTGTGGAACCAACATTGAGGGCCGAAGGGCCTGTACTGCGCTGTAACGTTCTATGTTCTATTTGTTTCTGGAGTCAGCGGGCCGGACTCTCTTGCTCCTAAACATGTCCTTCAAATCAAAGTGGCTGTGCCAAGTTGGAAAATTTATTCACTCAAGCTACCCAGCATAGTTGTGAAAGTCAAGCCTTGCATGTGAATTGACAATACCCAGGAAGTAAGAACCGAAAGATTTTGTCGAATTAAAAAAAGTGTGTCACAGTGAAGTTTTCAATTTAGCAATGAGCTGGAGGAAGGAGGACTCTCTGATTTGGCTCATATCCATCAGAAACTTTTCAACTACTTTTACTAAACAGTGCTTTCATGCAACTTTCATTTTATTTTATACCAGGCTCATAAATGATGGATAAATACAAGAACCATTTTGTGTGCTGCAAATATGTAGCAGTCACATCTAGAACAAATCAGTGCAAAAGTACTAGCTTACAATGCTTCATTAAGCTTCCTGCAACATTTACTTTATTTTCTAACAGCTTTTACCGGTTCTAAGTACACATTTTTACTGAGATAATCCAGAACATTTTTTCTTTTGATTAATGCATTAGAATTTCATTGCAATAACTGCAGTCAATATTGATTACTAAAGAACTTTGCAACTTAAAAAGTGAAATCTTGTCACTTCTTATTGCCTCTCAGGAGTAACAACCATTAAGTGGACTATAAATATTGCACCACAAGGTTCTACAAAGTTGGGACACTACTAATGTGGCAGAAAAATCCACACAATTTTTATATTTTTAACCCCAAACAAATTTTTTGCCCTAAGAAATACAATGCAGTTGCTATGTCGAAGAAATTACCTAAAACATAGCTTGCACAAATATTACAGGCAGAAGCATATAAACATATGCACAGGTCCATAGGTTCTGTCATTGAGTGCTGTATACTATACTTCACAATCTATACATGTGCAAGCAGAAAAACAAATTTCTATAGAACTGAGAGAGTTTGTTTTTTTCCAAATAATCCTTTGCAACATAGGTTTTTTGCCACACGATGGTGACAATGCAAGCACTGTCTGAGATCTGAATAAGCGGCAGTTACCTGCAGATTTGTTCCTCTTTCACAGTTGAACAATTTTCTTGCACTTAATCAATTGTTTTAATTTCAAATTAGCATTTGATCCGCATGAGTATTCACCATAATAGAACACTGAACAGTTCCACTTTATTAAATGGCTCAGGGGACAATTACAAAAATGGTCATGGCTCCTTCATTTTTTTAAAAAAAACTAACCACAGACATTCTTGTCGCATGTCATGCATTATAAATGAAGGGGTCAATACAATATTGGAGCATTTGATGCAATTACACTTCGTGCCTCCTGATTCTGTTTCAAGTCATTTAGTCCATCTCGTACCAGTTTCATTTTATTTCGCACTAGACAGACAAGTTCTGGGCTTCACAAATGAATTTAGTAACTCAACATTTTTGTAAAAAGCCTTGCATTTCACAAAAACTAAACCAGGCAGCTTGCAACTTCATTTAAATAGTTCCACCTTTTTATTCAAGTAGCATAACCAAAGTCAATGATGGATAAATACAAGAACCAATTTCGTGTGCTGCAAATATGTAGCAGTCACATCTCGAACAATCGGTGCAATGTCCCGAGCAGACCCTTGTGAGGTAAGTAAACAATGCAAACCTTAGGTCAGAAAGCTTTATTTCAGGACAAGTTTGATCCTATTTCACAAAAGACACTAAAATAATGATAATGTCTGCTGTCTTGACATTGCTGTCTCAAATGGTCCTTTACCCCCAATTAGACAACATGTTTTGGTCACTTCTATATATTTGTTCTAACTCTACTTCCTCTGTATTGATTCGTGGTGCTGGAAAAGCACAGCAGTTCAGGCAGCATCCGAGGAGCAGTAAAATCGATGTTTCGGGCAAAAGCCCTTCACCCAAAGTCACAAACAATTATGCTTTCAAACTCCCTACAATATTTGTATAGCTGTTGATTTGATCAACAGTGAACTCTTCCCTTTCCTCCACTTTTGATGTCTTCATGTCAGTTAAAATAAAAACTTTGCTCTCTCTCATTTTAGACATTCCACTTGCATAGCTTCCACCCTCACTGCCTCATGTGCATGGTATACAGACTTGAGTGTAGTTGGCACATAGCTGGTTTTACAATTAAACACAAGAGTGGTTGGTACTACATTAAGCTAACTGTCTCATTCACCTCTTCCAACTGTGTTCATTACTCCAGCAGCACACTTGAAAGAAAATACAAGATTGCTGTCTATCACCAATGACTATAATCTCTTCCTATATCCAACTTCCACAGAATGGGCTGTGTTAAAATTGCAAACATCTATTCAGCTGTTTCTTCCTCATCCTATCAAGCCAAAACTCCTCACAGTTTTCTCTCTATCTTCCATGCATCTTTACCTTTCTTCAACCCCTCTTTGATCTCATCTCCAAAGGATCTATATTTTGCTATGAGTTCAATGCTTATAGAATGATAATCACCCAGCTCTCCTTACTACCACAATTTATTACACCATTGGCAGTCTTGTCAGACAAATGAGCATTCAGTCAGGCACTAAACATATTGAGATGCTGTCAGGACAACATGAGAAAGATGGATGCCCTTTTTGGAAGCAACATATTGAAGAGCTTTCAAGGAGGGAGGTGAATGTTTTGTAAGGTAGGTTCAGGAGGATCAATGAGTAGCTTTGAAAACAAACAACAGTACCTGAGGAGAAAGAGCCGTTTACAATGTCGATCAACATGTTAGTAGGGGAAGCAGTTTGAGACTAACAGCCTAATTACGTGGTGTATGCTACATTGGAGCATAGGGAGAGGCATTAAGCTTGTTGACTCTCTCGGTCATACAACACAACCATGACCGATCAATCACTTGCCTCTCCCCAACCCCCACGCTATTGCCAGATCCTTTTAGATCTCTGGTGGTTAGAAATATGCCAAACCCTATTTTAAACACACTTGATGACTGTGTATAATGTTGCAAAACATAACTGTGTAATTCTATCAAAGGCAAGAACTGCCAAGAGTGGATAGGAAGCTAGTGGAATCATTTAGATCAACAACTGGAAGAGACAAAGGTGCAACATGGGTTAATCAACCTAGTACTGGAAACATTAATGAATACTACACTGAAAATATCTTATTTGGCAAAAAATTAAACAATTTCAATTTTGTTGATGGCATTGACTTTGCAGCAACATCCAGTCAGTCCCTTTCAGTTATGGTGGACATTGACAGGAGAGTAGTTGAAAAACACAGATGACAGAGCAAAATAAACATGTGGTGAGAAGACCACTTATTTGGTTAGAGAGCATGCTTCTAGCCTAGTTTTCAATTTTCAGAGAGCAAGGAACCAACACATGCCACGTTGCCAAAAAGCATTTTAGAACCATCGAGCCAGATGTACTTCTTGGATCTGACTTGTCCATTGGTTTGGGTCATTATATAAGGAAGTGAAATTCTGTGTATAGCACGCTCTTTTACTGTGCCTCTTCTGTCAAGTTGCCTTATAGTTAGGTAGTACCTTAGTGCAAGCAGACTAACAAAATGCACTTATTGGAGGCTAAACATCTTGAATGACAAAGTGTTGAAAATATTGTTATGCAAGCATTGGTTGTTAGAAAAGTAACACCATTCCCCCCAAAAATACACTTTTATAGTGGATTATACTTCCAATAAACACATGGTTGTCCATCATCATCATAGAATCCCTACAGTGTGGAAGTTGTAAAAAGTAATTTAATAACATTTCCTCACAAAATGTGATGTCTCTAATTGCAGGGTTGAAAATCAAGGACAACGTGCTCACAAACAGAAAATGGGATTCAGTTTTGTC
The DNA here is from genome assembly GCF_004010195.1 of Chiloscyllium plagiosum. Classification (NCBI taxonomy): domain Eukaryota; kingdom Metazoa; phylum Chordata; class Chondrichthyes; order Orectolobiformes; family Hemiscylliidae; genus Chiloscyllium; species Chiloscyllium plagiosum. Next base: position 69,334,385 of record NC_057719.1, read on the forward strand.
ATATGGTTATTAGAGAGCAGGTATATAGAGTCATAGAGATGTATAGCACAGAAACAGACCCTTCAGTCCAACCTATTCATGCCGACCAGATATCCCAATTCAATCTAGTTCCACCTGCCAACACCCAGCCCACATCCCTCCAAACCCTTCCTATTCATATACCCATCCAGATGCCTTTTAAATGTTGCAATTGTACCAGCCTCCACCACTTCCTCTAGCAGCTCATTCCATACACGTACCACCCTCTGCGTGAAAGAGTTGCTCCTTAGGTCCCTTTTATATCCTTCCCCTCTCATCCTCAACCTATGCCCTAGAATTCAGGACTCCCCCCACCCCAGGGTAAAGACTTTGTCTATTTATCCTATCCATGCCCCTCATGATTTTATAAACTTCTGTAAGGTCACCCCTCAGCCTCCGATGCTCCAAGGAAAAAGCCTCAGCCTGTTTAGTCTCTCCCAATAGCACAAATCCTCCAACCATGGCAACATCCTTGTAAATCCTTTCTGAGCAGGAGACCAAAATTGTATACAACATTCCAACAGCGGCCTAACCAATGTCCTGTACAACCGCAACAGCATGTGTTGTGCATCCCTAATTGCCCAGAAGGCAGTTACGAGTCACCCAAATTGCTGTGGGTCTGGAGTCACATATAGGCCTGACCAGGTAAGGATGGCAGCTTCCTTCCCTAAAGGACACTAGTGAACCAGACGGGTTTTTCCAACAATTGGCAATGGATTCATGGTCATCATTAGACTGTTAATTACAGATATTTATCAGATTCAAATCCCACCATTTGATGTGGTGGAATTCAAATCCAGTTCCCCAGAACATTACCGGGGTCTCTGGATTAACAGTCCAACGATAATACTAGTAGGCCATCGCCTCCCCTCATTTAAAAATAAAATATCTGAAGTTAATTGGCAATGTGATTTCAAACTTACTGAGGGACTTCAGGGCAGTCCAGATTCAGTTTTGATGCAAGTGCTTCTTTTTGCACTGCATTTTAACAACTTGCTTTTATACAGTTCCTTTAATGCAGGGGAAAAAAAAAACATCAAGAAGCTACTAGTAAAGGGAAAATGAAAAACCCTTATCAATCAATTTTAACTCCTTGCAGTTATGTATGTGTCTACAGTAATTAGGACTTTAGTATTCATCAGGATATTACAGAGATCCGGATATAGCAGAAGAGATAAATTTGATTCAATGAAACTAAGAATCCATGTTATTGGGTTCAACTAACCTTGGTAGATAATTTTATTTGTGTTCACATATAAGTATGTGTTCCTTCATTACTTTCTATGCACTTATGTTCCTTGTTTGCCTGATGATGATCAAACTTTTTGACCCTGAAGTAGGCAGCGCCAGAACTTCAAATCTCAGGAGAGTTAACATTTCAAAATGTTTTTCGCACAAATTCTATGTTAGTATGCTAATGATAAACCAGCTTAATCTAGTTATAGCAGGGCTTCTAACCACGTTGATCATTAGCTAAACTTGTCCCAGCACACTTCAAATCAAAGATTTTGCTTAAATTGTAAGCAAATTTTAATGAAGTGTGAAGTAAATCATTTTGCTATGGAGACTGTGGAGATAAACACTGGATAAACACTGAAAACAAAGTGAAAATTTCTAATGTAGGTACAGGAACAAAGGGTTTGGATTTATGTCATAAGGGGTCAGAATGTCAAAGTATTTACTTAAACTTTTTAAACTTTTAATTCCAAACTGTGATGTTTCTAAAACGAGAACTACTACACAGAAAAAGATAACATTTCTGATTGCATGTGTAAATTGTCAGAGAAACTTCAAACAGGGAGAGACTTTACAACAATAGATAATGAGGGTTGACCATCACCTGTCCCAGTAGGAAACTACCTTTGCAGATGTGTTTGTTTTACCCTCCAAGGTTAATACAAAAACTCTACTTGGGGGAGTGGGGGTAGTCCTATGGGATTAAATGCTCATGTGTGTCATACAGCACAGAAACAGACCTTTTGGTCCAACCAGTCCATGCTGACCATAATCCCAAACTAGTCCCATTTGCCTGCACTTAGCCCATATCCCCCAAACGTTTCTTAATCATGCACTTATCCAAATGTCTTAAAATTTGTAACTATACCACAACCACCATCACTTCCTCCGGAATTTTATTCCATATTCATACAAAGTTGCTTATCATGTCTCTTTATATTCTCTCCTTAAAAATATGGCCTCGTGTCTTGAATCCCCCACCCTTGGGAAAAGGCACCTGTCATTCACCTTATCTATACTCATGATTTTATAAATTTCTACAAAGGTCACCTCTCAACCTCCTATGCTCCAGTGAAAAACATCCCAGCCTATCCAGCCTCTCTTTATAACTCAAACCTTCCATTCCTGTTCAAGCATTAGTGGGCTGGGAGGTGACAGTCAAATAACTATTCCCTAGTTACTCCTGTGTTGCAGATAAAGGAAAACTCTTGCTCATTCTGCATGCTGCTAACAAACTCAAAAATCTTGAAAATACTTTGCTCGGTCACCAATGTTACCACTACCGGTACAACGTAATGATGATCACAATTCATTTTAGTAGCTCTCATGAACAATTCAGAGGCTGATTTGTATAAACTTGCAATTTTGTTGATACTATTTCAGTGTGTAGATGTTATTTATTCTCATGAGAAAATTGATAAACTTATCTTGTTATTACAAGCCAGGTTAAATTGGCTCTTTTTAAAACTGATGTGAATTTGAGTCTAGAGAGAGATTCAAAGGAAAGGGATTTTTTTTTTTACAAATTAACTTTGTTGCTACCAACTGAGGGGATAAGTGAATAAAGGCGAGCTAGTTCATCCCTTCTCCAGGAGTGTAACAGTTTGGGTACCACATCTGTAAACAAAACAAATTGAGGAACCTTGTCCAGAATCAGATCATAACATAGCTCAACAAAGTTTGCTTTAAGATTTGTCGCTCAGGTGCCAGTTGCCACCATTGTCGTTATGTTTGCAGAGCTGGCCCCCGTCTAGGTGGTATCTTCAGAGCTTTGGAGCCTCCGGTGAAGCACTGCTGTACGGTGTCTCCTGGAATTCAGTTGGTTTTGTTTCTGCTGCTTCCGGCTGCTGGTTACGGTTGTTCGTTGTAGTGGTTGGCATATTGGGTCAAGGTCTGTGTTTTTGATGGAGTCCATGAATGAATGTCATTCCTCTAGAAACTCTCTGGCTGTCCTCTGTTTAGCTTGTTGTATGATCGTTGTATTGTCCCAGTCAAATTTGTGGTCCTTGTCTGTGTATATGGCTACAAGAGTCAGCTGCTTGTGGTGTTTGGTGGCAAGTTGGTGTTTGTGGATGCGGATTGCTAGTTGTCTGCCTGTTTGCGGTATACAGTGTTTCATGCAGTCTTTGCATGGAATCTTGTAAACTAAGTTTGTCTTGCACATGATGGTATTGAGTCTTTTGTTCTGGTGAGTTGTTGTCTGAGCCTGGCTGTCAGTTTATGGGCTGTCATGAATCCCAGTGGCTGGAGAAGTCTGACTGTTAGATCAGGAACGTTTTTTTCCCCAAGGTAGTGTGGCTAGTGTGTTAGGTCATTGCATTTTCTAGTCATGTTGTTTGTCTGCAAGACACCCATGGATGAAGATGCGGGGAGATCCGTTCTTGGGAAAGACTTTATAGAGGTGTTGTTCTTCCCTTTGTAGGTCGGGAGTGCTACAGTGTGTTGTAACCCTTTTGAACAGATTCTAATTCAGCCTTTCTTTTGTGTGTTTGCTGTTGCAGTTCAGGATCTGGTTCACATGTGTGGCTTTTCTGTACACTTTTGTTGCATATTCACCATTGTTCTTTGTACCATCACATCCAGGAATGGTGGCTGGTTGTTAATTTCCTTCTCTCTTGTAAATTTGATCGCTGTGAGCATGGTGTTGATAATTCAGTGTGTTCTCGATTTCTGTTCTCTTAATTATTGCAAAAAGTGTCATCCATGTATCTGATCCAGAGTTTGGGTTGGATTTATGGGAGGGCTATTTATTCCAGCCTTTGGATCACTGCTTCTGCTACGAGTCCAGAGATGGGTGAGCCCATGGGTGACCCATTGATTTCTTCATATATCTGGCTGCTAAATATGAAGTGTGTCGTCAAGCACAGGTGTAGTTGTTCGAGTACGCAGTCCTTGTTGATAGGTTCCCTGCCATGTCATCTATTCTGTTTGTCCAGGAGGTTGGCTATTGTCTTTCTGGCTAAGGCTTTGTCAAATGAGGTAAACAGCACCTTTACATCGAATAAGACCACAGCCAGCAGTCCCTAATAGCCATACACACAGGTGACAAGGACCACAAATTCGACTGAGACAACACAACAATCATAGGACAAGCTAAACAGACGACAACCAGAGAATTTCTACAGGCATGGTACTCATCCAGAGACTCCATCAATAAACACATTGACCTAGACCCAGGATACAAACCACTGCAATGAACACCTGTGACTGGCAAACAGAAGCAGCAGGAGCAAAACCAAATGAATTCCAGAAGAGACGGTACAGCACTTCACAGAAGGCTCCAAAGCACTGAGGATCTCACCTAGAAAGGGGATGAAACATCTGCAAACCAACTTGCCAGCTCAGCAAACATACCCACAACTATAGGTCAATGAAGGTAGCAGATTTAGTTAATAAATCGTGCAGCATTCCAGAATTTAATAATAGGGACACAGATGAAGGAGGCAGTGATGAACCTGTATAGAATGGTAGTTGCAATTGGAGTAAAGTTTTCAGTTCTGGGAATCACACTCTAAAGAGTGAGCAGGCATTAGAGTACAGAAAAGACACAAAAATGGTTCCAGAGACAAGGAACTTCAGCCACATTTGGAGATTGGAGATATTAACGCTTTTTAAAAAATATATAGAAGGTTGAGAGGAGATTTGATAATGGTATGCAAAATCATGATTGATCTAGATTTAGAGAAAATATGCATAAAATGGTCCATTGTCACATGACTCAAGAATGAGGAGGTATAGATCAAAGATAATCAGCAATAAAAAGCTCTAGAAACTGGAGGAAAAGTATTTATATCCAATGTATAGTTGAAATCTGAAATAAATAAGCTGGGAGTGTGGTGAAGGGAGCTTTGATTGAGGCATTTAAGAATGGGAAAGTATGAATCTAAAAATGAACATGTATGGCTAAAAGAAAGTGCAGGGAAGAGCATTAGATGAATTGCTGTTCAGTAAGCAGTGCAGAGGTATCAGACTGAGTGTGAATGTCAGAGGGAGAAACATAGTGACTGACTGCATATCTGTTAACCAAATTGAACAATTTCAAAATGAATCCCAAAATCAGAAGGAAACATAAATTAGAATTGGTGAATTAAATGTTGAGTCAGTCACACAAAAGGTAAACAGATTGTTTGGTCAGAGAGAAAATTAAAAAGACAGAAAACTGTTTCAATTTAAATTCTGAAATTTTTAAAACCTAACAATTAGAACCTGAAAGAATGAGATGGCAAACTTGTAATGGTTGTTATGTTCTTCTTTTATTTCAATTACCAGTTTCTGCAGCATTTTAGTTTCGAATCAAGAACGACTATGTTACGAAACAGGGGCTTTCACATCTGTTTAGTTTATATGTACAGTGCAGCTAGAATATCACATTTTTCAACTCACAAATGATGAGGCAAACAGTGGATCATGCTTTCAAAGCTAATGGTACAACATATGCAGTGCCACCAGCTCAGTATCTGCCATGTGTACTAGCTACAAGATACATTGCAGCAATTTGCTAAGGTTCCTTTGACAGCATCTTCCCAAAGCATGAGCAATAAGTGCTGGCCTTGCCAATGATGACCACATCCCATGAACAAACAGAAAAAGATACTGGTATCTAACCATGCATCTACTCCTCACAAAAAACTGCTGTACCATTTACTAATAAATAGCAGCACGTGCTATTAGCCTCACCATTAACTTGATAGGAAAATCTAGGCCATTAAAATATGATCAGTACTGATCCACCACAAGAGTGCAATTAGGATTACTGCAAAATATATTCGCAGCAGCAAATGAACAACTGTAGGAGCCTTCATAACATGAAACATTGCACTGAAAACATGATACAGAAAATATTTTACTGCACTGAATGGAAATTTGTAAAGAAAGGTAGCAGTTAAAAAATGTTAACGTAATGGTCTCAGAGGTTTCAGTCTATGAATACAACTTGTTCACCAATGTCTGAAGTAGACAACCTCCGCCCTCTATTCAGTTGACATATGTGTCATTGCAGTTCCCCACCATCACCGAAGAAGCCTAGTGAGGAAAGATGATCCTTCACTACCACTTAGGGGTAACTGGGAAGGGTAATAAATGATGGTCTTGTGGACAACACAAACATTCCAAGAATTACCATACATACTCGATCTCATGGAAAAGTCGACCCCCTATTTTTCGCCAAATAACCTGGAACTTTCCATACATCTCGTGTAAAAAACGACCCTAGTCCTTCACAGGGTAACAGATCAACGTTTATGAGGCAGTGTGCCAGCCGTCATGTCCTGCTCCAGCTTTCTGATCTGCCAGTTGTTCTGCTCCGCTCCCAGCCCACTGGCTGTTGAGACCCCCTCTGGGTTTTCACAATTACCATAATTTGTCTTTTGTTTTCTTTATTTGTTTATCGAGATTAATTGGGCTTCTGCTAGTGATACAGTATGAATTTTGACAGGCATGATTTCAGCCCCTCAAAAGTAGTATCTATATAATAGTTGACCCCATAAATTTAACCTTAAAGTGGTAAAAAAAAATCAACTATTACTCGAGTATATATGGTAATTGAAAAAAAAAGTTACAGGTGGAGAAGAAATTTGAATTCAACAAAATCTAGAATTAAAAGCTTAGCCTAATGGCAACCATGTACCCACTGCTAATACCCACGTTAGGGAGGAAATCAGCTCTCCTGACCTGGTCTGATCTATGATTCCAAACTCTCAGTGGCTGACTTTTAACTATTTTTTGAAATAGCAAAACAAGCAAATCACTTTCAAGGCAATGAGGAATGGGCATTAAATACTGATCTAGCCAGTGAAACCCACATCTCCTGAGGCTTTTTTTCAAAAACAAAAGCACTACATCTTCAATAGCAAACTGTAACAGTCCCCCGGTCAGTCTCTCACTGCATACTCTCTATTAACTTGATCTCATCTAAAACTCTGCTGCTTGTGTCCGATTGCACACTATCCCATTTGCCCATTATTGTTTTGGTTGCTGACCTTTATTAGCTCCTAGTTCAGAAATTCCCTGACTTAAAAATTCACACTATATTTAAAAATCACTTGAGCTCAGCACTGCCCTTAACCATAAACTCTTCCAACTCTAAATTGCTCTAAATTTTGACTTCTTGCCCATTCCTCATTTTCATTGCTCCAGCATTGGTGGCTATGTTTTGGTTGCCTGAACACTGGAATTTCCTCCCTCCATTTTCCCCCTTAAAAAGGGTCTAAAAGAATATACTGGAAACATGCTTTGCCCGGAAATTATTTCAGAATTCAAACAATTGTGTATATTCAATATGAATTTTCCATTTTGATGACAATCTTTCCCTTTGTTGGTGAATGATTTAACTCGATTGTAGAGTTATATGCCAGATACCTCAATGCAGTAAACAGAAACAACACTGCTGTTAAAGGTTTTGCTTTTGGAACATTAAGACACTTTGCCTCGAACGAATGTGTCGATTGTCCCAAACAAAGGCGACTTCATGTCATGCCCGTTATATTCATATTTATGTTCAAAGGAATGGGCCCACTTAATTTTGTGGCAAGATCCTGAAGGTAAATAATTTTATAAAACACATGCTATTGGACTGTTCAGTCCTGACCATCTTACTCAGTGGCAACTGATCTAATCTAACCTGTATCCTTGTATATGGTCAGTGCAGTCTGATCACAGGTAAAATCACTGAGTCAAAAACAGCAGCAACTGATGATTGAAGAACACAGAAAATTAACAATTTTCACTGGTTGCCAACGTTTTGTTCGGCAGTACCAGCAGCACCGAAGAGTGCACTTTTCTTTGAGTGCTGACAGTTCAATACTTCTAAGGGAGTTTTGGTCCCTACCACTGGACAGAGCAACTGTTGTTCACCAAGCAGTTACTCAAACCACTCAGTTTCATAATTACAAACTTTATGATTCAGCTGGGAAAGTAGGGAGAGTGCAATGCTGTAGATTTTCTGGTGACATATTCGATTAAAAGTTTAATTCTAAGATAGGTACACATTATTGAGTCTAAGCCAGAAAATTCTGTAGTATTCCTGGGCACTGAATAATACACCAGCCAGCATGTGCAAATTGCAGTTCATAAAAATACAGAAATCTGACTGACAATTATCATAAACTTGCCAGGAAGTCAGGGACGAGCGTTTCGCATGAGATTGCAGATGAGCCTGATTTTCCAAAATGGACTGAAAAAAGTGCTTGTGTGTGCAATCTGAACAAGTAGCCCAGCATATTTTCAAGGAATTTATTTCAAGTTTAATCCTTCGATCAAAAATGTTAATTATTTTAGCTGTACAGTACAATACAACTTTATACAAAAAAGCATATTGCACAATTAAAATGTTTTAATTGGTATCGAAGGTTGGAAACAGTAGAACAGAGCAATAACTCACACACTGAAGAGACAGGCACAGAACTTCACAGCACACATCCTGCTGCAGTCAGAATTAACAACATATACCAAATGTCAGGATTGCCTTTGGGTTTTTAAAGTATTTGTACAAGGAGTTTACCTGCAGTGTTTTACTGTTACAAAACACCAGTGGCTAAGTGTGACACTCTTATCATAATCTACCCAAGTCTGTGACATTTTACAGGAAAAAACATTCTTCAATATGAAACATTTACCTGAATTATTTTTCCATTATGCTACTCAATAATACACTCGTGCTAATTACCACACAGGTTGAAAAAGAAATGAGTTTCCTACATTGCATTTGCAGCTTTGCAATACCCCAGTTTTCCTCATGAGCCAGAATGAGTGCCTCAGTGTATAGTTCACAGTAATTGGACAATTACTGGATGGTTTTAAAATAAGGAGTCACATAATTAAAAATAGACATAACATATTGCTCAGTCACAGTTTGAGTGACATTATAGTTTGAAAAGTCCAATTCCTATCACAAAAATCTTCAGCCACAGTACAGTTTATCAAGATTTAAATAATTTTTAAAAAAATAATCACTGAAATTTCTATTACTACTGTGTAATACAATACTACATTAATTAAAAGTTGTCTAAATTGAAAGCCTACAGTTATCATTCAGGGCTACTAACAGCCTGATATCTAAGACACTGAAAAAAAAAGATCAAGAGATTATTTTGTTAAACATTGCTAATGAAATTTTAAAAAATATTGTAACATATTCTAATATTGGCAGCATCAAGTTTGAAGAAATAACTTTCCATTAAAGGAAATGCACATTAACAAACTTCTGTCACTCTGCGTGAAGATCACCCTGGACACAACTGTCAAATGGTTTGGCAACTGCTCAACATTTGTGCTTCATTGCAAGCTGCAAAAGAGAAAGAAAAAAATTGCATTATCATAACTCATTAGCAGCAATACACGGATAGTCAGGAATGATAGAATCTCAGTTGCTAATTCTCAGTCCCAAATTGTACTCATTATATTATAATTAGGCACATTTGCCGAGGAGAATATTAACATCTTTTAGAACTATAGTTCAAACTAAATATTCACTTTAAAAATAACAAATTAACTTGAATAATCGAAGTTATGAATTCTGAAGTTACTCAACTAAGGTGATAGGGATATAACTAGAGTACATCAGGAATTAACAAGAGTAGGTTGGAAACTGAAATTCTACTGACTCAAAATCAAATATGTATTAAAGAATAATATTCTAACGAATGTTTGTGCAGCTGCTAGATTACATGGAATAAACTGGACCACATCTCTCAGGATAAGAGGTCGGATTCTGAAAGGAAGAGTGAATAGATGTGACAATGGAAAAACACAGCAGGTCTCCTCGGATGCTGTCTGACTTGCTGTGCTTTTCCAGCTTCATATCTATTGATTCTGGCTTCCAGCATCTGCAATCCTTACGGTCTCTAGATTCTGAAAGGAAGTTCACGGAAACGTAATTCTTCAGCTTGCTTCACTAATGGTGTCAGAGCCCACATTATTGATTTCATACCATCAGCCAGGCTAATTTACAAGTATGTTGCTCATTGCTACTTATTTCAACTAACTGTCCCTTGACCAGCTAAATTTACTGTCGACACCACCAGACAGCTGGTCACAAAATGACACTCCTTCATTTCAATAAGAAGTTCAAAGAGGGTCTTTCATATTTTCAAAATCGAAAATTGCTCCAGGAATTTTTAATTTAAAACTACCATAGTATTTATTATTGAAAACAATAAGTATAGTTCAACAGCATTGAGGTCTGATGCACAGGCAAACATTTAGAGTTTGCACGAATCATTGATTGGTTAAGAAAACTCCATTAACATATCACTTACCAAATTTGTGCAGAAAAACAAATATAAGTGGATAGGTGGCCTGAACTTACCATTTAATGACAATGCCCAGGGACTATAGGTGCCTTGTGGAATCTTGCACATAAATCAGTTTTCCATTTTGGAAGCTGGTAAAGACATTGGCTCCTCAGGGGACTGCAGTCAAAGCCAAGGAAAATTGTGGCCAACATTAGTACCAATGACTTGAGCAGTCAGAGATGTGGTTCTTCGATTAGAATTTGGTGAACTGGGTAAAAGATTAGCAAACAGGACCTCAAAAATAGTCATCTCTGTTTACTCCCAGTGCCACATGCAACTGAGTACAGAAATAAGCAGAGGAAAGATGCTAAAGGAGGGAGGGCTTTAGATTTCCGAGACACTGGGACTGGCACTGGGGAAGGTGACACCTTTACAAGTTATATGGGTTGCAATTGAACAGAAAATTAAGAAGAAAAAAAGGGCGCTAATGTTAGGTGTCAGGGAGAAAACACAATTGAGAACTAAAAGGAAAACAGGAGGTTCAGTTGGGTGGGGATAAAGCAAATTAGAGAAGGAATTATG
>NC_057719.1:69345950-69376420 GCF_004010195.1 Chiloscyllium plagiosum
TTGGACTGTGACTGCAGTAGAATGGCAGGTAATGCATTCATTGCTGCAAAGTGAGGCTGTTACATATTCAAATGAAAATATAAACTATGCATAGACAAGGCATACAAGGCACGGTGGCACAGTGGTTAGCACTGCTGCTTCACAGCGCCAGAGACCCGGGTTCAATTCCCACCTCAGGCGACTGTCTGTGTGAAGCTTGCACATTCTCCCATGTCTGCGTGGGTTTCCTCCGGGTGCTCTGGCGTCCTTCCACAGTCCAAAAAATGTTCAGGTTAGGTGAATTGGCCATGCTAAATTGCCCGCAGTGTCAGGCGAAGGGGTAAATGTAGGGGAATGGGTCTGGGTGGATTGCTCTTCGGAGGGTCGGTGGGGACTTGTTGGGCCGAAGGGCCTGTTTCCACACTGTAAGTAATCTTATAGACTAAGTGCTGGAAAACAGGACTGGTTAGGTATTTTGTTTTGACCAGCGCAGACTCAATGGGCCTCAGGGCCAAAGACCTCTATGACTAAGTCCCTGCATAACATTCACTGAACACACACTTTAAGAGCGTTGTCTACTGGTTCCCATAAATTGATTTTCAAATCCACTCCACTTGTTGTGAACTAATGTCCCCATCTGTTCAATTCTATTGACTAGCAGTTGTGGGGTCAGAACATGCAGTTAGATTTATTCGATAAAAATATTTTTGCACATATAGAAAAGGTTACACATTGATGATCCGATTTGCAAGATGAATGTTTCAGTTTCTCAGATTAAGGAAAGTGCAACACTTTGAGTACAGTTCTCATTGCAGCTGCATTTTACACAGATTAGGCCCAATTACATCTTAGTTATCAAGGTGGACCAGATCAGTTTCTGCCACCTGTCATCTCTCTCAGGCCCAAAGACCGCATTAATGATTTGCCATCTGTAAAGACAAATTTTGAGCCTGAGTGAATTCATCTATACAAAACAAATGATTGTAATCTTATTTAGACCATTTATGAAGTCACATATTGGTTTACTGCATGCAAATCTGAATCCTTCCACCTTGGAAAGACTAAGAAAAAGCAATTTTGAAACTTCAAGCTCTGAATTATGGGACACTTGCAATAGTAAAACAGCATTTTCTAAGAGAAAAGACAATTCTGCAGGGCCCTGGAGTACGAGAATCCTGTTAATAAAAGATAGCTACACGTCTTGAAGAGTGAAGGCAGATATAGAGGGCAGAGATTTAAAATATACAAATGCTAAAGACTTGAAAAACATCTACAATGTAGCTGTGAAAAAAACTTAAATTGAAAGCAAAGGATGTCACTTTGATTAACAAAGAATGTGGATAAGTTAGTTCAGAATTGGATTCAATATTTCAGGGAATGTATTATCAAATATCCTTTGAGACAAGCCACTGATATCATTAAAACCAAGATAGATTGATCAAGAAACAAAACTACGGATTGTGGAAATTCAGAACAAAAAAAATAGTTGGAGTAACTCAGCAAGTCTGGCAGCATTTGTGGAGAGTCAACATTTTGGGTCCAGTGACCCTTCTTCAGAATTCAAAACTCTGCTTTCTCTCCAGAGTCTCCGCCTGAGGCCTCGTTAGCTTTTTCTCAAAAGACTAGTTATCTACGCCACAATGTCAAATATTACTATTCCCATCACAGGAAACTCGTGTGGAAACAACAGTCCATTCTGCAAAAAATGCATTACTTTTCCTGTGTATTCAAATGAACATAAATAAAACCAGGGCATATAATGAACTGATCTTCATGAGAGAATGTAAACATGAGACAGACAGACATTTGCTATAAATCTGACAGAATATGCCCCATAGGGACTGCTGTTAGTTATTATCCTGTCAGTTACTGCAGTACGGTAGACCTGATCATTCTGTTTAGTGCTCACCGCAAATTGTCAGTTTCTTCTGAAAGATGTTGAGTATGTGATTTGAGTATTTCTTTCTGCTTCTCAATGATCTTCCCTACTACCTCTACAAACCTATAGCCTCCTTCTCAATTCCTGATCTCTCTATAGCCTTTCCTATCTCCACATTTTCCTGTCCTGACTTCTTTATATAAGCCAAAAGTATAACTTTCATTTTTAAGCCAATTAACTCCTAACAAAACGTTTGCACCTCCAGATGAGACTAGAGACCCATTTAAGTGTGGAAGCAAAATTCTACAGTATTTTGCATATAGGCAACAATTAATAAATATTGCCTGGAATTTCAGAAACTTGCTTATGCTCAGGTATTTGACCTCCACACACCGTCCCCTATAGCAGCACAACAGGACAGAACCTCAGCAATTAAGTTAAAAATCACAAGTAACCAACTTGGTAACCAAATGAAACCTTTTGTACAAGACAGGAAGACCCACACAGGGGTGACATCAAATGAAAAATGTGCTTGTGCAAAGGAGAGAGAGAGATCAGGTGTTCAATTCAACTAACTGCAGTGGTTTCTTATTTAACATAATTCTGAAGGGGAATCTTGAGGAACCCAGCTGTTTAAAAAGAAAACTGTAAATATTGCTGTTAAGATCAAATCCATTTCTTTTGACTAATTTTTTTTTCTGTCTTACTTGGCAGAGGCTTTTGTGCGTGTTGTAGATTTCAACTATTTCTTGTCCATAATAAGCGGTTTGGTATACAAAATGTAAGCAGCATTCAATCCCATCGTCATGGAATGAAATCACGATATCAGTAATTCAAAATCAATATTTGTGTTCGGATGCTGTTAATTGAAAGATCAGCTATGAAAAATATAACAAAGTACAGTCATACCAATGGTTCACAATGCAGAATAGTGAAACTGCTTTTTGTCAGTGACTGAATTTGTGGTCCTATCCATAAGGTGAAAAACAGATTGACTGTCCAGCAGGAAGAAATGCATACTCAAAGCACAATGAATTATCCAGACCAGCTCAAGAGAAGAGTCAGCAGAAACATTGTGTGGGGCGATGGGGAGAAGGTCAAAAGAGATGAAAAATAAATGCAAAATAAGGAGAAAGTTTAGCCCTTTAAGCCCAGATTAGTTTTGCTGTGAATACACCAGAAGAGGGAATGAAGAAGCCCCAGAGAAGTGACAACTTTAAAGATACACATACAACCCTATTTACAATAACAAATACTTTTGTATGGTACAGGTCAAAGTTAGAGACAGAAGCCTAAAGTTCTGGTCACTTATGCACGTTATTGTCTGGGCTTATTTATTCTTCCATGGTGCGAAAGCATCACTGGCAAGGCAAGAATTTATTGTCATTGCCCAGTTGCTTGAGAACTGAGTGGCTTGCTAGAGGTCAGTTTTGAGTGCAGTTATGAGGCAACCACGTGATTTGAGGATCTGATCTGGCAGACCAGATAAGGATGGCAGATTTCCCTCTCTGAAGGGCATTAGTGAATCAGATGCATTTTTTTATTAATGGTTTAGTAGTTAATATTACTAATACCAGGTTTAATTCCTGATTTTTATCAATTGAATTTAAATTCCTCCAGCTGCCATGGTGGAACTTGATTCTACGGCCCCCAACAGCATTTGCCCGGGCCTCAGAATTAATAGTCCAGTCAGATTAGCAGCGCACCATCATCTCCTCTCATTAATTAGATTAGATTACTTACAGTGTGGAAACAGGCCGTTCGGCCCAACAAGTCCACACCGCCCCGCCGAAGCGCAACCCACCCATACCCCCTACATTTACCCTTTACCTAACACTACGGGCAATTTAGCATGGCCAATTCACCTGACCTGCACATCTTTGGACTGTGGGAGGAAACCGGAGCACCCGGAGGAAACCCATGCAGACACGGGGAGAATGGGCAAACTCCACACAGTCAGTCGCCTGAGGCGGGAATTGAACCCAGGTCTCTGGAGCTGTGAGGCAGCAGTGCTAACCACGGTGCCACCGTGCCGCCCACAAATTCCTCAGTCATTTTTAATTACAAAAGAAATACGAGCAGGGTACACTGTTAACAAACTAGATTTAGGAAGCCTGTTTCCAAAAGTTATGACTCTACTTTTACATCAACTCCATTTATCACACTATCCCCGCACTCCTCAATTTTACAAAGTGTCCAAAATCTAATCTGTCTTGAGCGCACATAGCGATTGAATATCCAAAGCTCTATGGGATGGCAAATTCCAAAAGATTCGCAACATCTTTAGTGAAGACGTTTCTCATTCACATCCTAAATTGCTGATCCCTCATCAGACAATGATCTCCTGAAATCAGGCTCTCTAATCAGGAGAGGCAGCCTGCTGGTATTTATCCTGTCAGACCCAGGATTTTGTGTTTCAACAAGATCACCTCTGATTCTTCTGAACTGCACAGAATACCATTTTCAATTTCCCCTCAAGACAGGCTTCTCACCCTAGAATACAACTAGGAAGACAATGAAAATTTGTATGGCATATTGGATAGTGGTGGTGCTTAAATATTGGTTTGTTAGCTTGAATGCAAGTCACAAAGGTGATGGGATGTAGTTGTTTCAAAATTTTTAACCAGAGTCTCCAAAGTGAAATTAATTTGGACATTTAATTGGTTCCCTAAAAGGTTCAAGACTGCAACACAAAAAACTCACCTGAAATGGCAATATCATTCATATAGGAGACAAACATCTAATAGAAAATAATTCTAATGCAAATAAAATGCACTTCAGTTAGGGGTTGAAGCACATTGGCTTGGAATCTACAAGTAAGCTGTAAACGGTTTTCCCTCCCAACATTACTATTAAAAACCCACCAAAACCTTGTTCAATGAACAGTGAGTGGGTGTTTAAAGGCAAAGTATTGGCTACTGCTTGAAAACCTCTCTAGTTTGGAGAAATTATGTTGAATTTGGTTAATATCTCAATGATGATTTACTATTTTTGAGATATTAAAATTTTAATTTTTTAAAAAATGATTGTAATTTCTACTTTAACCCCAGTCTACACCTTAATCTTTATTTCATACAGTAAAATTTTAAAGTGATCTTATGATGAGAACTTTTTATTTCCTAATTCTTTCAGGTTGCACGGGCAATTCAGAAAACATTATTGGTGTTATCACTATGCAGTCAATGACTTGAAGTCCCATTGAATTTGCTCCAATCAACTGCAGGTTGACAGAAGGAAAATTGCTGCCACACCCGAAGAGTTTCTCCTCCATTTTCTGGTTATAGCCGAAATGTTGACTTCTCCAGCTCCTGATGCTGCCTGGCTTGCTGTGTTCTTCGAATCTTCTGCCTGTCTACTTTTGTTTCAACCCTTCTGCATTCACAGTATTTTGCTTTAAGTTTACCTTTAATCAACCTGTTTGACTTTGAAATTTTTTAAAAGACGACTTATTTTAACCAACAAATCACCTGTGATTGAATAGTTAAACCGCATGATATTTTCATTATTCTTAGTGTAGTGTACTGTTTTAAAGTCATCCACATTATCACACCATTGTTTGTATATATTAAACATTTGTCAAAGATTGTCCTTTTAAGAATGCATTCCTATGTCAGTTAATTCAGTTACAGTATCACTGGGGTCTAGACTGCAAAAACAAACCCCCAAAATTAATTCAAATGTACAAATAGGTGCATCTGGTTAGATTTCAATGGAAAATAACCAAACATGAATGAGACCTTGTATTGCTGCAAGTACCAAATTCCAACTTAAGATGTCTCCAACACGAAAGACTTGCAACTGTAAATACATCCAAGATTTAAAACAAGATCCCCAGTGAGCACATCCAAAGCCACAAATCATTTTGCAATATCAATCATATGCATTTTAAATAAGGGCATTTGCTTATTCATTTAAATTCAACTTTAAAACAAGAAGTGCTTAGCTTTTTTTTAATAAAAATCAAAACATTTCTCCCGTGGAACCATGCCAACATCAATTTTTCTCAACACTTTGACATTAATTATTTCACAGCAGCAAAGCTAACTTATGTGGTTATGTGGTTTAGAAATTTCAAGGGCAATGTGAAATTAACATAACTTAATTTCATGGGAATACAAATGTATTCTGGTGTAAAAAGTGATTCATAGCACGAACCTGTCAAACAGAATTATATCATGCCATAACTCTGTGACGCCAACGTCTATTTCAGTAGCAAGAACAGACATTAAAGCAAGACATTAAAATTGCTCATTTGTTACCTAAATTGTCTTGAAATTAACTTCAAAGCAAACTTCTAATTTGATGTTACAGGTGAAACCTCAACTTGGTAAGCTCGCTGTGTAGTATCCAACAACCAGAGACTCATCCTAGTGCATCGCAGACCAGTTATTTGCTAGAACTCCAAGTTGAACTATGATAACAAATCAGCAATCATGAAGCTGGGATGCTACCTGCATATTCTTGCCTCTTGGTGAGGTTGCAGAGCGTTTCAGAGAACACCTCTGGGACACCCGGACCAACCAACCCAACCACCCTGTGGCTCAACACTTCAACTCCCCCTTCCACTCCACCAAGGATATTAACCTGCAATCTTCTTCCTGACCTCTCCGCCCCCACCCCAGTCTGACCTATCACCCTCACCTTGACCTCTTTCCACCTATCGCATTTCCGACGCCCCTTCCCCAAGTCCTTCTTCCCTACCTTTTATCTTAGCCTGCTGGACACACTTTCCTCATTCCTGAAGAAGGGCTTATGCCCGAAACGTCGATTCTCCTGTTCCCTGGATGCTGCCTGACCTGCTGCGCTTTTCCAGCAACACATTTTCAGCTCTTGGTGAGGTTGACTTGCAACAATTCTAATTTTTCCAAATCTGTTGCTAATGTTTCTAACCTTATGTGAACAATGAGCATAGCTTCAGTACAAAGCAAAGAATGTGACAATGACTCAAATATTTCAATGGAAGACCCATTTTATGGGAGGAAGCCCAAATTCAGTACACTGCACAAGGTAATGCCCGAATTGTGCAGAGTGCCTTGATGTAGCTGAATGTTGGCTTTCTTGGTTAATACTATGCAAGCTGCTCTGTTATCAAATTGAATTTTATGCTAATCACAGCATTATGATGCAGGAGGCAGCCATTCAGCCTACTGCCGTTCAGAGGGGTGGGTAGGGAGAGAACACATGCAGAGATAGAAGTTGATTCATTTGAGTTAATTGCAACTAGTTCCTCCTCTACTAGAGAAGAGAGCTAACTGTTTGAAGAGTCGCTGCTCAGTTTTTTTAGGTCTTTTCTATTCCTGTTTTAGCAGAGTATACAAATTGGTGATAAAGTGAATAAAATATTTAAAAATAAACATCAATGAGCAAATAAATAATTAAGACAATGCACGTCAGGAGAGAAATGTCATAGTTACAGCATGTCGGAGCTCCTGGAAGTCAATTTGGTCCACAGCAAACATGTCTGTGACAAGTATTTGACATTCATGCAGCTTCAGCTCATGATTTAGGGGTTGGAGGCTGAACTACAGGCACTGAAATGCATCAGTAAGGTGGAAAGTCATCAAGATTCTTGGACCAGGAGGCAGTCACACCTCTTAAGATTGGGTCATCTGATTTAGCCCATATTCAAGGACAGGAGAATGCAATTATGAATGAGGCAAGGAAGAGAACCCAGTGGGCTGTCAACCTCTGCAATCATCCAGATTGGTTCTTGACCAGTCATGATCAAGAATAGTCTCTAACTTACAGCAAATTATAGACAGTCCTCAATAACACTTTCTGACAAATATATTATGTGACATCAATGTTGTCTTTTCTCACTGCTTTTGACCTCTGGGAAGCTGGTTCTGAGTAGATGAATGGTGAAGAATATCCCTCTCCAATTCCCAGGTAAGCATAATTCTGACCTGTAGTGGCTTGCCAAAAGACACGACATTGCTCATGTATTAACTATTTATTCCCAGCATGTGGGTACCTTTAGCAAAGCCAACATTTAGTGATCATCCCTAGATGCCCTGTAGTGGTGATGAACCATTGTCTTCAAGTTCTGCAATCACAAATATGTTCCACCACAGGCCCCAACCCACAGGATGCATTTTCTGAAATAAGACATGTTGATGAAGTAACTTATTTTGACTGGCATCAGAAGCTGTTGTTATCAACACATGGGCAACACTATGGCTCAGTGGTTAGCACTGGTGCCTCAGTGCTCAGAACCTGGGCTTGATTCCAGGAGTATGATGTTTGTATATTGTCTCCATGTCTGTATGGGTTTCCTCCCACAGTCCAAAGGTGTGCAGGTTAGGTGGATTAGTCATCGGAAACACAGGGTTACATGGATAGGGTAGGGGCATGGGTTGCTTTCTGGAAAGTCAGCGTGGTCTTAAAGGATCGAACGTGGGGATTCTATGGTTCTATGATGTACTGTTTTTGTTATGGCACAAATACTAGTGTCTGTGCACAGGGCTTGAACTAAAGGGCTACAATGGGCCCTGTACAGTACAGTACAGTAATGGCATGAATTATCGCAAAGCATGAGGAAAGCTCATGCAATTACTTTGCTGTGGTGAGCACATCCTGACATTTATTCATGAGGGAAATCTTTTTAAAAAGGTCAAAGAATTGATGTTCAGAGCTGCAACAAAACCAAATAAACAGAAGGACACTTAGAAATATTATACAAAACATGGGACAGGAACTTTTCCAACATACAAACACTGAATTAAAGGATGATGGCATGTCAGTTGGAAACTTGGTTTATGAGGAAATAGTGGAGCAGCTTACCAGTATGTAGAGACATAGATGACAGAATAAAAGTCATAAATGACTTCTCTAAAGCCTTCAGTTGGACCACAGTTGAAGTACAGAATGTAGTTGGTTCCAGGTGCCCTGTTATATTAAGGCTTTCAATATAATGGAAAGATGCTACATAGATTCACTGAGATGATACAAGGGTTGAGATTGTAGCTCCAAGTACAATCCATTGCAAACTGTGCTTTGAAGTAATCAAAATTGTACAAACACATGAACTGGCCTAAGTGCATCACTTTTAGTGCTGAAAAAAAGGGGCCTGGTCTCTCAGTTTACAATGGAAAGGCAAGGTATTTAAAAAGTATAAGGAAATAGCTGAAGCCAGCGATTTCTCACTACAGTAGCACACAAGAGATGTTCACTAAGAAAGCACAATAAATGTGTACAGGGCCAACGTGATGTAAGGTGATATAGACTGTACATTCCATAGACTGGTGGATCTTACCAAACAGCATATCTGTCATTTTTCACAACAAGTGAGGTACTGATCATACCCAGTAAGCCTGGATTTTGTAAAACTTGGTGTCCAACATTAGCAATGCTTTCGCATTTGGACATCTGGTAGATAATTCTGAAAGTGTGAGGAATGAAGCTGACATACAGATAAGGAAGGACACCACTTCGACTAGGACAACACATCCATCCTAGGACAAGCCAAACAAAGTCACGCACGAGAATTCCTAGAAGCATGGCATTCTAACCAGAACTCTATCAACAAACACGTTGAGTTAGACTCTATCACCTGAAGGAGGGCTTATGCCTGAAACGTCAATTCTCCTGTTCCTTGGATGCTGCCTGACCTGCTGCGCTTTTCCAGCAACACATTTTCAGCTCTGATCTCCAGCATCTGCAGCCCTCACTTTCTCCCTATCTAACACCCCCTGAGAAGAAGAACAGGAAGTGACCTCACCAACCCAAAGAAACCCAAACATATAAATAGAAAGCAAGAACTATCAGCAGTGCTTCGACCGAGGCCGACTGAAGATGTTACCTAGTATGCTGACGAAACGTCTCGAAAATGAACCTTCTAGCTCTGTGAGCAAACCTACATCCAGAACCTCAATTTGAGCTAAAAATCTTCTCAAAACTCGCTAAGTATGGGAAAGTAATTAGTTGGGGGAGGAGAAATTATACTGCTAGTAGTCAGGAGCTGTGGAGTATAAATTGGGAACAAATGTTCTACGGGAAAGGTACAACAGAAATGTAGAAGCTGTTTAAGGGGCACTTGTTGTGAGTGATGGATAACTTTGTCCCACTGAGACAGGCAAGGAATGGCAAGGTGAAGGAGCCCTGGATGACAACAGCAGAGCAGTTTCTCATCAAAAGGAAGAAGGAAGCTTATTTATGGTTGAGGAAGCAAGAATCTGGCACAGCTTTAGAGAATTAGAGGGTAGCTAGGAAAGAAACTCAAAAATGGGCTGAGCGCTAGGAGGGGGTATGAAAAAGCCTTGGTGGGAAGGCATGATTTGGAAATGCTGGTGTTGGACTGGGGTGTTGTGTGATTTTTAACTTTGGTGGGAAGGATTAGGGAAAACACAAAGGCGTTCTACATGCATGTGAGGAATAAGAGAATGATCAGAGAAAGGGTATGGCCCATCAGGGATAGGGGAGGGAACTAGTGCCTGGAGTCTGAAGAGGTAGGGGAGGCCCTAACTGAGTTTTTCACTTCAGTGTTTTGAGAGAAACCTTGTTGATAGTGGGAACACAGTGGCCCTGATAAATAGGTTTCAATAGATTGATATTAAGAAAGTGGTTGTGCTTGAAATTCTGGGAAGCATCAAGATAGAGAAGTCCCCAGGGCCGGACCCAATATATCCAAGATTACTACGGGAAGCGAGGAATGAGATTGGTGCGCCTCTGGCGATTATCCTCACTCTCCACAGTAGTACCAGATGATCAGAGGGAGGCGAATGTTGTCCCTCTGTTAATAAAAGAGAATAGGGAAACCCCTGAGAATTACAGACCAGTCAGTCTTATGTTGGTGGTAAGCACATACTGGAAAGGATTCTGAGAGATAGGATTTATGACTATTTGGAAAAACAGTTTGATTAGAGGTAGTCAGTATGGCTTTAAGGGGGAAGCCGGTCATGCCTCACAAGCCTTACTGAGTTCTTTGAGGAGGTGACGAGACACAGTGTCGAACGTTGAGCAGTGGATGTGGTGTATATGGATTTCAGTAAGGCAGTTGATAAGACTCCCATGGTAGGCTCATTCACAAGGTTGGGAGGTATGGGATACAGGGAAATTTGGCTGTCTGAATACAGAATTGGCTGGCTGAAAGACGACAGTGAATGGTATTGGATGGAAAGTATTCCGCCTGGAGGTCGGTGACCAGTGCTATCCTGCAGGGATCTGTTTTTGGATCTCTGCTCTTTGTAGTGTTTATAAATGACTTGGATGAAGTAGTGAGAGGGTGGATCAGTGATGACACAAATGTCGGTGGTGTTGTAGATAGTGTCGAGGGCTGTTGTCGCCTGCAACATGACATTGACAGGATGCAGAGCTGGGCTGAGAAGTGGCAAATAGAGTTCAACCTGGACAAATGCAAAAGTGATTCATTTTGGAAGGCTGAATTTGAATGTTGAATACAGGGTTAAAGACAGAATTTTTGGCAGTGTGGAGGAACAGCAGGATCTTGGGATCCATATACATACATCCCTCAAAATTGCCACCCAAGTTGATAGGGCTGATAAGGCGGCATATGGTGTTTTGGCTTTCATTATCAGAGGAATTGAGTTTGAGCCATGAGGTTTTGCTGCAGCTCTATAAAAGGAGAAAGTGAGGACTGCAGATGCTGGAGATCAGAGCTGAAAATGTGTTGCTGGAAAAGTGCAGCAGGTCAGGCAGCATCCAAGGAGCAGGAGGCTGAAGAAGGGCTCATGCCCGAAACATCGATTCTCCTGCTCCTTGGATGCTGCCTGACCTGCTGCGCTATTCCAGCAACACATTTTCAGCGCAGCTCTATAAACCCTGGTTAGACCAGGCTTGGAATATTGTGTCCAGTTCTGGTCACCTTATTATAGGAAGGATGTAGATGCTTTAGAAATGGTGCAGAGGAAATTTACCAGGATCTTCTGCCAAGATTGGCAGGCAAGTCTTACGAAGAAAGGTTGAGTGAGCTCAAGCTTTTCACACTGGAGAGAAGGAAGGAAGTGAGGTGACTTGATAGAGTTGTATTAGGTAATGAGAGGCATAGATAGCGTATATAGCCAGAGATGTTTCCCCAGGGCAGAAATGGCAGTCACGAGGGATCATAATTTTAAGGTATAGGGGAGATGTTAGAGATAGGTTCTTTACGGAGAGTGGTGGGGTGTGTGAAATGCACTGGCAGCAGTGGTAGTAGAGTCAGAGACATTGGGGACACTTAGGTGACTGCTGGACAAGCACATGGATGGCAGTATATTGCGGGGTGCGTAGGCTAGGTTGATCTTAAATTAAGATAAAGGCTCAGCAAGACATCGTGGACCGAAGGGCCTGTGCTATACTGTTCTATGTTCTAAAAACAAATCAAAGTTGAATGAAGCAGCAAGTTCAGAAGGCTGATGAGGCCAAGTGAATGCCACTGTATTGTCCCAAAGGAAGGAAACCACTTTGAGGATATGGTTTCAACACCAACAGCAATTAAGCAGCTGCAGTTCACAGCCACATAACCAAGGATTCTGCTAAATTACTAGTAATTACTAAATTACAGAGTGAATCAATCTGCTGTAAAAATGTACCATTTCTCTATCAAGCCCCTCACATATACCAGCACTTGTATTTAAATTAATGATAACATGAAAAATTTAACAATGGGTGATAGGATTTAAAAACAAAATCATTTATGGGATGTGGGTGTCAGTGCCAGAGCCAGCATTTTAATACCCATCCTTAATTCCCCTGGAAAAGGCATGATGAGCTGCTTTCTTGAAATGTTTTAATGCCTGGGACTTAGGATAAACCATAGTATGGTTAGAATGGAGGTGCAATGACAATGAAGGATTGGTGATATAGTTCCATGATGTTTGATTTGAAGGGGAACTTAAAGGTTGTGGTGCTCCTATCACATCTGCTGCGCTCATCTGCCAACAATGTGGGAACAACAGTACTGGAGTTTTTCCCCTTTGTATTTGGTAGCTTCCTTCCATATTTAAAGACAAATAACTATATTCCAGTACAGAAACTCATAGTAATCTAATTCCTGCTTTTGCAATAATCCACTCCATAAATATCAGATTGGCACATGGTTGACTTCTCAAAAATATAATTTTTAATCTTTTAAGGATCAATCCCTAACAGCAATATCTTATTGAAACATAAGATCCAGTGTCGACCTAATAGGGTGAATATCTAGAAAGTGCTTCCTCTTAGGATGGAGACTAGAACTAGGCAAAGCAGTTAAGAATGAGAGATCTTCCTTTTAAGATTGGGAGGAGGAGAGTATTTTTCCTGAGGATCATTAGTCTATATAATTCTATTTCCAAGAAAGCCATTGCAGCTGGGGCGTAATATCAATAGATGCTTGGCCTAGAATCAAATATATTTACTCCAGCTCTGTGCGTGAATGTGTTTGGAAAGGGATTTGTAAACATTTGGATAGTTTCAAGTTGTATTATCACGGAATGAAACTGCAAAATTTCTACTTATTGCATTTGAAAAGTACAGACTGCAGTTGATTTATTCTAGACCTAGTTGGTGAGATGTTTGGCCAATAAGGGAGCTAAGGGTAATGAGGTGGCAGACAGGAAAATGGAATGGAGATCACAATCTGTTGAGCCATGATCTTACTAAGTGGTGAAACAGACTTGAATGGCCAGTTACCAACTCCTGCTCCCATGGGACTGAAAATGAGTATATGTTAAATCAACAAAGAAAAAAAAACCCAAAGTGACACATGGGGCAAAAGGCACAGGTCTAACTGAGAAGATAATTGAACAGCTATCTAAAGTATCTTGAAATGAAGATTTTGAGGTTGCTCACCTTGTGTGCAGTTTCAGCAAATTGCTGGGAGCTGTTCATCATCTCTGCAGTCTGTTTCTCAGCTCGGCCTAACCTTTCCCCACGTTCATTCAAGGCTTGGCTGGCTTTCTGGACTGCACTTGTAACACTGTCTGCAGCTGAATGCAAGATACTATTTCCTGGGACAGAAGAGGATTTTAAAAATAAATTAGCTTTCTGATTTGTCAAACAATGTAGCAAAGCAGCAGGCATACGACAGGTGTAATTTATATTGTATCTTTTACACTAGAAATCTCCCAATGCATATCAGAAATGGAAACTAAAAAGTGTCACAAATAATAACAAATTGCACAAAATCACATCAGTCCAAAGATTGGAGGGAAAAGTATTATTTTTGTGTTTTCTTCTGATCTACACTTTTTATTGTTTTAACAATCTTACATGCTGTTCACTGAAGACATTCTAGTAATTCTGACTGGTACGGACTCTCTGACTGCTCCTCTAGCTTTAATCTCTCCTCTTCACAGGCTTAGCTGAGATCACCTGCAAGTGGTTGTTGCAATCATGGGAGATAGTATCTGTGTCAATAGTTGGGAGAAAGGAAATGAATACATTTATTATGCAAACTGGCCAAACTCGCTGTCGTGTACCTATGTGAAAACTAAACAAAACAGGATTTGTCTCAGCTGTGGTGTGGCGTGCACTGCTCTACTATAATACTGTTGCCTACCATCATCTGGACTGATATGATGAACAAACACTTGAATAGAATATGAAAGCAGTGCTGACATCTAAGTAAGCATGAACCAGTGAAGGATTGTCTTTAGGAGACAAGACAAAGGATCTTATGATGCCCCACTTAAATTTGTTGCTTTATGCTGTGATATGCTCCAAAGAAATCTGTGCTGGTCAAATCTCAAAAAGGACAACTCCTCAGTCATGGGCTTGAATTGATGTTTTCTTGTGC
Source organism: Chiloscyllium plagiosum (assembly GCF_004010195.1). Classification (NCBI taxonomy): domain Eukaryota; kingdom Metazoa; phylum Chordata; class Chondrichthyes; order Orectolobiformes; family Hemiscylliidae; genus Chiloscyllium; species Chiloscyllium plagiosum. Next base: position 69,360,524 of record NC_057719.1, read on the forward strand.
TCTCTGAAGGGTATTAGGATGCATATTATAAATGCTTGGTCGAGAACCAAAAGGGATTTATTCCAGCTGTATGTGCAAGTGCGTTTAGAAACTGATTTGCAAACATTTGGATAGTATTTTGAATAATAGCTGCATCATGATGGAATGAAACTGCACAATTTCTACATATTTATATTCAAAGTGCAGACTGCAACTGGTATTTCTAACACGCCTGGAAAACATTGTTCAGCAATCTTTGAGACTTTCACTAAACTGTAAAACCAACATATTCCACAAAACTGCCATGGTTGGAAATCCAGAATGAAAGCAGAACACTCAGCAGGCTGCCAGATTTGGTGAGTGTTTCCAGCTTTTCTACTTTTATTGGCACTCATGAATTTACTCAAGGCGAGAACTCATGCTTTTTTCCTAATAAGGACATAGATGGAATTTGTCGGCATAAATCAGACCTTCCTATTCTCCTGGCCAAATTCAGGATTTGGGGAATTTCCTTCGGCCTTAGGTGAGGACCCAAAACTCTGATGAAGAGTCATCCACTCAAAACCTAGCTTCCTCCCTCTCCATGGATGCTGCTTCACTCACTGTGACTTACAGCATTTGTTGTTTTCCATACAGATTCCAGTATCTGCAGTAATTTGCTCCTACCTTATATCACAAAGTTGTTTGTTGAAAGACTAAACATAACACTAGGTGGCAGAATATTCCATAAATTTATTGTTCCAAATTTGGAGGAATTAATCTTGGAATTACACTCTAATACTGACACCAGTAACTGGAATGCTTTGCATTGATTTTCAGAATAAAATTCAGGAAAACCCTGACAACTATGGATCCTACCATGGCTTATAAATTCAGGGATGGAAATAGCTGTTCACACAGGAAATAAAGTGGTTAATAATCTCACTTGAATCTCAGTGGATAAACTGCTAAAAGACTTCACAAAAACTCCAATCTTAACAGCTGCATCTTCTTGCCACCCACTGACAGATGTATGAGCATTTCTGAAAAGCACAGTATATTCCACAGGAGCACAGTAGGCTGTTACAGTTGTGAACTGTATTGGAATTTCTTTCTTCCTAGCCTCCAGAGGACGATGAATCATGCTGCAGTATGATTCCACAGATATCAGCAACATTCCTCTACCTCCCACAAGCAACTTTTCACATTTGAAGCCAGGCAGTCCTCATGGGCTAGTTAGTCAATCTTATCTTTGCTTATAATAAAAAGAACAAATAAGCTGAAACTACACAAAAGGGCAGCTGGGAGGAAAAAAAAAGAGACAACCTTTCTGCTTTTAACTAGTGAATGATGTCAGAAACAGAATGATGTCATGGTGATCTCAGTGGAACATTAAAGTCCAACACCTGCCAAATTTCAAATCCTCGCCAGCAATTACCTATTGATTTATTATCCCACTTTAGAATTAGCACCAAAACTTGAAATATACAATTACTGCAGTGACAAGTTCGTCTGTATACACTATCTCAGCAGATCTCATTCAGCTAGCAATCCAGAATAGGTCTCAAGGCACCATGAGCATCTCTATTTTAAATATGAACACAGAAAACACTGATATGTTATGACTTTCATCTTTCGATATTTTGGAGGGATTACAGTAGTTTGGAATAATTGCTTTTCGCCAGGACTTCTGTTTTTAAGTGAAGGTGCTTTATTTCAATTCAAGTTTAATACAGTGCTTACTAAACAATAGTAGAAGAATGAAGTAGGCTGAATCATATTAACACTGGACTGTAGATTGCAAATTAGATCAGAGTCTTTTCAAACAGTTGTATTTCCTAAATGATCAGCTGAGGCTCAGTTGGTAGCACTTTCCCAGATCCTGGAAGGCTGTGGTCTTGGATCCAAAGGCAGAAGAGAGTAAAATTAAACCTGACAGCTCAGCACAGAAAAGAGGCAGTGCTGCAATGCCCAAGTATTATCTTTTGGATGAGATATTAAATAGAAACCCAGTTTGCACTCTCAGATAGCTATAAAATAGCTATAAAACATACTATGGCATTGACAACTAGTCGTCATCTCCAGTATCCTGTTAATATTTATCAATGTCACGAACAGATGATCTGGTTATATTATATTACTGTTTGTGGTGCACGAATTGGCTGTGTTTCCTACAATGCAGCAGTCTCTGTAAAGCACTTTGGAATGTCCCGAGGTTCTGAAAGGTATCATACAAATTTAAATCAGTAACAATTAATGTTTTTACAATCTCTTCTGCAAATGTTCTCTGCTGGATTTCAGAAAGGAGGGAAGAGAAATGAAGGAAAATTTAATTTTTAGAATAAATAAAGCTTAAAAAGTGCCAACTTGCTTACCCGCAATACCTCTCATTGCTAAGTTTAATTTATTCAATATTTTGTATAACTGAATTTAATGACTTCGTTGAGTACAAAAAAAATCCTATGACAACTATAATTTCACTCCATTGCTGGATAAAGAGTAATGCGTGTACGTCAACTTTGCAACATAGTGATGCAGCAGAAAAGTTAACTGCACTGCAGACAAATTCACCATGAATGATATATCTGCTGCAGATAACGTAAACTGTATTTTAATGCAATGCTACCAGTGACAAAATAAAACTTGATTACTCATTTGTCAGTGCAACTCAACTTAGCATGTAAAACTCAAATTTATTTTAAGATGAAACCAGAACATCTAAGTGTGATTTTCAATTGGCATAAACATTAAGAAGCACACTAATTCTGTGGAAAATAATGTCATTATAGAAATGTGAAGTCAAGTTGCAGTAAAATTGCAACATAAAAAGCAGTTCTGCATGAAAGCAGGCAAGATTATTCATGGGATAAAAGACACAGCACCTGATCAGCTAAATGTAAAATCAAGTCATTTTCCCTCCCAACATTTTAGATATAGCCAATTGAAAGTATTTGCCTGGCTGTCTGTGCTCAGCAGCAGCATTACATGATAACACTGTGTACTTACAATGACAGCATAGGATGGAAGCAGTCAACTGCTGACAAATTATTAATACACACTGCTGCGGAATATTGCTTTGGGCTAAAGCACATTATTTCTGAAGCAGATATTTTTAAAACACCAGCTCAGTGTAGAGGTGCCTGGTCAATTTTCTTCAACAATTATAATCTTGGAAAGCACCACGGAATGATCATCTCAGAGCTAAACAAATAAGTTGTTGTTTTCATAGATTCTGCAGTTATTGCTCAAGCACCAACACAAAATGTGTAAAATGAACACCATATGCACTGCTATCTCCTCTCCTCAGTTGTTTTGTATCCCTCAACAGATAGTTTTCTCTTGTGCCTCCTAGATCTTTATTCCAGCAGGAATCCCTCCATCAATGAGTGCTCCAATATTCCACCCTCTAAACAGATCTCAACTTGTCAGCACACCCATCTCCAAATCTGGATTGCAAATATTGTTTCATCGCGATTCTCCACATGAACTTTGATGACACCACTGGATGCTATGGCATTGTCTCCTCTTCATTGTTAGTTTACATCCAGAATACATTTCCTTATAATTGCTATGTAACCAGGCCTTCTCATTTTTCTTCTAACCCTTTTTTGTCTTTACCTCTCTGTCATCATACCTCTTTTTTTTTTCCTCTCCACACAGATAGTCTGCCCTCTCAAGTCACTTCCCTAACCTTTCAACATTCCGACTGCCATCGCAGACCCAATTCCCTCGGACAGAAGTAACTTTGTTTTGTAGTTCACATGCATTCTCCTCCGGATTCATAGAGGAAGTCTTCACTATCTCTTATCAGCAGTAACCCCAACATCTCCATCTTACTCCTCATTCCTGGTGGGAGCTGAGTTTCCCCCAAAGTCCCCCCTTACAAATCGCCCTTCCCACTACTGACCCTGCAGACTCTGCTAATGTGCACTACTCCTCACCGCCACCTCTAAGCATCTCCATCAAGATGGTCTTATCTGACCGACCCTTGACAGACACTGAAAAAGTCTTAGTAACAGGATTAAATTACAACTTCCAGGATGCAAAGATTTCTTAGCAGTATTAGAAACAACACTGAAAGACAACCAACTCACAGAAGAAACCCAGCAAACCATCAGACAGTCGCACCAACATTAAGCAGGAAAAAAGGAAGGAAACACACTTAATACACAAGAAAGGAAAGCACTAGAAAACTAAAGAAAAAGATAAAAACATTGTTATCCTACCTGCAGACAAAGGACGCTTGACAATCATTTTAAATCAAACAGACTACATTGAGAAAGTGAACACAAATCTTGCAGATACCAACACTTGCCAACAAGTGACGACAGATCCGACCCCACAACTAGAGAACCGAATCACAGCCCTATTAAAAAAAAACTTCAGAAATCTAGAGAAATAAATAAGACCGACTTCCAAAAAATGTAACCAGACGGATCCAACACACCACGTTTCTACGGATTACCCAAAATTCACAAACCAGGATCCCCCCCTCAGACCCACAGTCTTGCTACCTGGAACACCAACTTACAGATTGGCTAAGGAGCTACACCAAAGACTAAAACAGTTAGTAGAAGACTCACAATTCCACCCAAGAATTCCTGAAGACCAAAGACACCAAGATAAAAGAGGATGAAATAATGGTCTCCTTTGACGTAACAGCCCAGTTCACATCCATCAACATCAACCTGGCCAAGGAAACACTGACTACATTATTAGAAGAATCAAAGACACATACACCAAACACCATCAACTTCATCAGCAAGGACAAGGTCATCAAGTTGATGGACCTATGCATTACCACCCGCTTCACCTTCAACAATAAAACCTACAGAAAAACCAACGGAACACCCATGTGATCTCCGATATCAGGGTACTTAGCAGAGGCAGTAATGCAGAGACACGAACAAACAGTGCTGCCAACCATCCAATCTAAACTTGGTCTGCTACGTGGATGACACCTGTGTCATGAAATGAAACCAGAGGAAACCTTCAAGACCATCAATAATACCCTTACTATCATCAAATTCACTTAAGAGGAGGAAAACAACAAACTGCCATTCCTAGATGTCGCAGTAGAACGAACAGCCAATGGGGAGCTTCAAGCCAGCGTCTACAAGAAAACACCATATACTGACCAAGTACTGAACTACAGAAGCGATCATCCCAATACCCACAAATGAAGCTGCATTAGAACATTGTTTCAACAAGCCACCACACATACAGCAGAGAAACTACACAGAGCAGAGGAAATTCACCTACACAGTGTATTCAAAAAGAACAGGTACCCAATGAACACAGTTCGCCACTTTCTCAGCAACAAACCCTAACAAGCAGGCAAAACACGTCCAGAAACCCTAGCCACTCTCCCCTACATCAAATGATTGCCAGGCTACTGAGACCCCTTGGCATCATGGTACCCACCAACACACTAAAACAGCAGCTCATGAACTCGAAAGACCCTATACACACAACAAGCAAAACTAATGTCATTTACATAATATCTTGCAAGAAGATGAAGGAACTGAGCTACAGGGAGATGCTGAACAGGCTGGGGCTGTTTTCCCTGGAGTATCGGAGGCTGAGGGGGTGACCTTATAGAGGTTTACAAAATTATGAAGGGCATGGATAGGATAAATAGGCAAAGTCTTTTCCCTGGGGTCGGGGAGTCCAGAACTAGAGGGCATAGGTTTAGGGTGAGAGGGGAAAGATATAAGAGAGGCCTAAGGGGTAACCTTTTCACTCAGAGGGTGGTACGTGTATGGAATGAGTTGCGAGAGGATGTGGTGGAGGCTGGTACAATTGCACCATTTAAGAGGCATTTGGATGGGTATATGAATAGGAAGGGTTTGGAGGGATATGGGCCGGGTGCTGGCAGGTGGGACTAGATTGGGTTGGGATATCTGGTCGGCATGGACGGGTTGGACCGAAGGATCTGTTTCCATGCTGTACATCTCTCTGACTCTATAACTGTAACAAGCACTACATTGGACAAACAGGCAGAAAAATAGCCACCAAGATACATGAACATCTACTAGGCACAAGACGACATTACACACTCTCACTGGTATCCTTACATGCAGATAAGAAAGGACTGGGACAACACATCCATCCTCGGACAAGCCAAACAGAGACATGCAAGAGAATTCCTTGAAGCACGGCATTCCAACCAGAACTTTATCAACAAACACATTGAGTTAGACCCTATCTACCACCCCCTGAGAAAAAGAACAGGAAATGACTTCACCAACCCAAGGAAACCTAAACACAAAAGGAAGCAGGCCATGCCACCAATGCTTTATCCAGAGGCTCACTGATGATGTTACGTAGTAGGATGACAAAACATCTGAAAACAAACCTTCCAGCTCAACGAGCAAACCTACATCCAGAATGTCTTTTCAATTGTGAACATGACCTTGGCTATCCAGGAGCTTATAATTGAAGACGAGAGAAAACAAAGGAGAATTGAGGTGATAAACCTATCAGCCATGATCGAATGGTGGAACAGACTCGATGGGTTGAATGGGCCTAATTCAACTCATATGTCTTATAGTCTCCCTCATGTTAGGGTTTCATAGAAAACTGGCCAAAGAGAGCTGACAACGTCCTGCGCATTGAAACGCCCCCTCCTGGCTGTACCTGCCATCACCTATCTCTCCCAGACTGTTCCATGGTGACCATCAACATCACACTCTTTTATCCTTAGCAACTTCAAATATCTCAGTTTACTAAGCCCTGGGCTCACTGTGCCTCACAGTTTAATTGTTTCCTAACTTTACCAAACCAAAACCACTTTAATCCAATTGCTGTTCCATGGCATTGTTACTTCCATTAACCAAAGATATGGACATCTCTGATCACTTCCGTTTGATGGAAATTGGGGCTCTTTAAAACTGAATTTTCCAAGTATTTACTGTGCAGTATAAGAGTTCATTTAACAGCTATTACAATAATAATAAAGGGGGTGGCAGGGGCAGGGTGATTAAGTGAGGTAGGTGAAGACAGGTAGAGAGTACGACCTGGGTGGTAAATAGGAGGAATGAATCCTGTTAGTGCGAGGGAGGAGTGGAAGGGATGGAGAGTGGATGGGAAAGGCAGTTATTTGAAATTGAAGAACTCAAATGTAGAGTCCTTCAGGTTTAGGCTGCCCAGGCAGATGAGGTATTGTTCCTCCAATTTGCAGTGTAGTTTGTTGCAGCAGTGAAGGAGACCAAGGATGGTCATGTCGGAAAGGGAGTGGGAAGGGGAATTGAAATGGGTGGTGACTGGGAGGACTGGTCAGCCCCTGCGGGCCCGGCTCAGATGCTTGGTGAACCTTTCCCTAAGTTTACGTTCGGTCTCCCCGATGTAGAGAAGACTACATCGGGAGCACCTGGTGCTGCAAACAAGATTGGAAGAGAGAGGCAGTTGAACCTGTCTCACCTGAAAGGCCTTTTTGGGGCCCTGGATGGAGGGGGGGGGGGGGGTGGTGTACCAGCAGGACTCCCAATGTGGTCTTCTCCACATCGGGGAGACCAAATGTAAACTTAGGGAATGGTTAGTCACCACCCATTTCAATTCCCCTAACCACTCCATTTCCAACATGACCATCCTTGGCCTCCTCCACTGCCACAATGAACCACACCGCAAATTAGAGGAACACCACCTTCCACCTGGGCAGCCTATAGCCAAATGGCACTAGATTAATTTAGGCTATCTGGTCTGCATGGACGAGTTGGACCAAAGGGTCTGTTTCCATGTTGTACATCCCTATGAATTAACATTGAGTTCTCCAATTTCAAATAATCTCCCTTTCCATCCCGTGACTCCCCAACCCCTCCCCTTCCCTTCTACTCCTCCCTGCCACCAACCAGATTCATTCCTCCCAGTGACCAACCAGGTCATACTCTCTACCTGTCTTCACCTATCCCCACTTCACCACTCTGCCGCCCCCCCCCGCCCCCCCCTATCTGCAGCTCCCCTCACTTCCACCCAGCTGTGAAGGGTTACACCCAAAAGGTTGACTTCTCCATCTCCTGATGCTGCCTAGCCTGTGGTGTTCTTCCAGCCTCGTGCCTGCATCTGCAGTTTTTTTTGTCTCTATGAAAATCTGCAAGATATCCAAGGAGTACACTGCCTCTACTCCTCCATCTTACAGAATGGCTTCACGGTTATATGCACTTTCAATCTAATTAAATTTTTTTTTATAATTAAACTGCCTCACCTTAAACTCAAAAAAATGATAAACCGTTTACCGTCTATATTAGGCAACTGTGATCATGAACCCCCTAAAATCAACACTGTCCACCCCCACAAGCCCCTCCCATATTTTCTGTGTCCATCCCAAGAAAAAGCTCTTTCACTTACAAGGGCATTTTCACAATTTTTTCCATGGAGCCTTTGGTCTTCCATTCATTACATGATTTCTGCCAATAACAATTCACTCAACCACACATCAGCTCAGCTCTACCTTTGATGCTCTAGCTTATTTTCCTAAATGACTACTGCTGATACCTTGTAGTAGTTGCCACCTCCACCACTGTCATATTGACTAAGGTTGTTTGAATGAATTTGCTGTCTCTAATCCTCTTTTGCATCACGCCAATAATTAGCGATAGAAGATACACCACCACAAAGCACCTACAGAAGGGCACTTGTCTGAGTAATAAGGCAGCATGTTGTATAATAGCAATAAACAAAATGGCATGATTACTAGGAGCTTGGGGAGCTGGAATAGTGTATCTACTATATTCAAAAGCTCAAATCAAACTCATCTGCATCCACAGACTGTTTGAGGCATCAATAGAATAGGGAAGTATTGCAAGCTGAATATTAACTCCTTCAACAACATCCTCGTCTCCGTGAAACTTAAGCTCTCATCCTCACTCCTCCTGGTGTGGCATCTATCTTGATTCCCTCAAGTCTAAAGAGTGCAGAACAGCTATTGCAAATAACTGTTTGAACTATTTATGTCCTGATCTGGCTTGACCATAGAACATGTACGGTCTTGCTCTCGTCTGCCAAAACTGCTCACTATCCAAGGATCATCCTAGAAGGCAAATAGAACCTCTAGCTTCTTTTCTGCACTGGAAAAGGGTTTCTTTAACAACCCACTTCCAGTCTCCTCCACCTACAAATGTAAGGAATTCATGAATATCTATGTTATGAAGAACAAGGCCACTCAATCAGCAGCTTCTGCCACTTCCTGTGACAATGGGAAGGTCTTCCGTCTTCAGCCTTCAACTGGTTTGCAGCTTTTGAACTAAATAAAAACACCATTCTCCTTCAACACCTCTCTGTGGCTGGAACTTCATTTGAATGCTTTCATTTTTGTCGAACAAGTCATTGGCACACAACTACCTACATTGGCATCATTACGACTGATATCTTCAAAGGATTTAATTCTGCTCCCCTACCATTCCTTATCTGTAGTTATTTTAATCAAACTGTTCAGACACATTCTGGGCTCAGTTAGTTCAATTGCAATGAAGAGTAATGTCAACAGCATAGGTTCAATTCTCAAACCAGCTGAACTTACCATGAAGGACTCTTCCTCTCAACCTCTCCCTTCGCTTGATGCATGGTGATCTCCAAGTTTGACCACCACCAGTCAGCTCTATCATGACAGAGTAGCCCAATAATTCACTAAAACTATACAGTGACTTTATTTTTTAATGATACTTCTGGGGCAGCTGGGATTTGAACCCAAGCCTCCTTGCACTACCACTGGACCACAAAAGCCTGTTTTTCATCATACATCGCCTTTGATGACATCATCCACAAACAACTTTCAAAAGTGCACTGACACCAGCATTTTTATTAACCCCTCTAAAATTGTCACACCACATTCTCATTTCCTGTTACCAAATGAGAAATCCCCTCCAACTAAATAGAGAAGGCCAAGTCATGGAGTCCTAGAGAGATGTACAGCATGGAAACAGACCCTTTGGTCCAACTCATCCATGCCGACCAGATATCCTAAATTAATATAGTCCCATTGACCCATATCCCTCTAAATAATTCCTGTTCATGATGACCATCCAGATGACTTTTAGATATTGTCATTGTACCAGCCTTCATCACTTCCTCTGGCAGCTCATTCCATATACTCACCATGCCGTGCATGAAAAAGTTGCCCTTTTATATCTTTCCCCTCTCACCCCAAACCACTGTCCTCTAGTTATGGACTCCCCCACCCCAGGGAAATGACCTTGTCTATTTACCCAGTCCATGCCTCCCATGATTTTATACACCTCTAAAGGTCAACACCTTAGCCTCTGACGCTCCAGGGAAAACAGCCCTAGACTATTCAACTTCTCCCTATAGCTCAAATCCTCCAACCCTGGCAACATCCTTGTAAATCTTTTCTGTACCCTTTCAAGATTCACAACATCCTTCCGCTAGGAAGGAGACCAGAATTGCCCACGATATTCCAAAAGTGGCCTAACCAATGTCCTGTACAGCTGCAACATGACCTCCCAACTCCTGTACTCAATGCTCTGACCAATAAAGGAAAGCATACCACTTCACTATCCTGTCTACCTGTGACTCCATGTTCAAGGAACTATGAACCTGCACTCCAAGGTCTCTTTATTCAGCAACACTTCCTAGGACCTTGCCATTAAGTGTATAAATCCTGCCCTGATTTCCCTTTCCAAAATGCAGTACCTCACATTTACCTAAATTCAACTCCATCTGCCAATCCTCGGCCCACTGGCCCATCTGTTCAAGATTCCATGGTATTCTGAGGTAACCTTCTGCGCTGTCCACCACACCTCCAATTTTCATGTCATCTTACTAAGAATACCACCTATGTTCACATCCAAACCATTTATATAAATGATGGAAAGCAGTGGACCCAGCACCCATCCTTGTAGTACACCACTAGTCACAGGCCTCCAGTCTGAAAAACAACTCTCCACCACCACCCTCAGTCTTCTACCTAATTTTTTAATGTCCTTTTGACATTTTTTGTACAAAAAGGTGATAGCAGATAACTGAAAGCTCTTGAAAAAATTCAACTGATAATACTGATGTGCTTGATAAACCTGCTCAATCATGCAGATACTTTATTCACACAGGACAAGAGACAATGAGTATCAGTATCAGTGTGCCACTGTAAAAGGCTCCAAAACAAATGTTGAATGCCGTTGAAGAATTCTCTTAAGACACAACATGGTCAGTTAAATAACAGTTAAAACCTTCAATGATTACATGTGCACCAATATTTTGTGTTTGATTAACTGAAAAACAAAGCAATGTTATCAAAATGTTTTGGATAGCTGAAAAGCTGAAAATCTACTGCTGGAAGTAAAAGCAATCACTTGCTGAATAGTGAGATGAATCCTCACCATAACAGAGCAAGGCTCAGATGGTAAATACATCACATATCATGCAAATTACTGCATTTTTGATTCAATGCTCCAAAGAAAAAGAGCCACGATTTGATGCTACAAAACATTTGAGATTCATTTAGCCTAACTGATTCTTCTGCCTTATAGAATTATTAATCAGTCCAACTGCAAGTGATACCTCTATCTTCAGTGTCACTCAGTTTGAAAAAGGCAGTCAACAGAAAATGCACATTTTAAAATCTGCTTAATGTAGCAATATTGTTGATTTAGTTTCTGGTCTATTTCTTTTGCAGTCTTGAGTGTTATAACCGTTTTCTTTCTGCTCTGAACTCCACCATCCGGCTCTACAAAGTATGTTTAAACTCTTCTCCCAACTCTGGCCTGGCTTTGCTCAGACAATGTGGTAAAGATAGAAGAGTTCTGTTGTAAATTTAGTTTTTATAGAACAGATAAATTGAAACAATAGCAAATCCATTTCACTCCAGCTAACTGCCCAGCACTTGGCAGCGGATAGCATAACAGCTGTTCTCGAGGCCAGCTAACAATAAAAAAGGAGAATAACCAGGACTAAAGTTCTTTTGGTCTATCAACGGGAAACAAAAGCTAATTAGTTATCATTCAATCTTCATACTGATAACAGTCAAATACCACTGTCAATATTGCTGCTTATATCAGGCATTCATCAAATCAAAACAGGCAGGGGTAAATGAGCAGAAAGCTACATTTACCATGATTAGATTAGATTAGATTCCCTACAGTGTGGAAACAGGCCCTTCGGCCCAACCAGTCCACACCGCCCCTCTGAAGAGTAACCCACCCAGACCCACTTCCTTCTAACTAATGCACCTAACTCGATGGACAATTTAGCATGGCCAATTCACCTGACCGGCACATCTTTGGACTGTGGGAAGAAACCAGAGCACCCAGAGGAAACCCACGCAGACACAGGGAGAATGTGCAAACTCCACACAGACAATCACCCGAGGCTGGAATCGAACCTGGGACCCTGGTGCTGTGATGTTAGATGTTACTTGATGGTCTCTCCATCTGAATGTTGCTCTGTTGCAGCGATGATTCATTTCATGGAGACACTAATTGAGTACTTTCATTTCCTGTCAATCACATCACAAGGAACAATGCTTCCCATTTAAAATTAAATTTCAATTTTGCCACAAAATAACTGGAATGCATAAAGGTCACTATATCTTGTACTTATTGTTTGGGTCACACAAACAAAATCAGAAGGTAAGCGTGCACTCCCTGCCTTAGAGAAAAATGGCCAAGAAGCTGTTCGCCTGTAGGAGGCACATTTCACCACAAAAATGCAACCATCCTGTTTGCACGAACTAATAAGCAACAGGAATACACTACAGGAAACTGTTTTAAAGAAGGCATCAAGGTCATGGCCTGGGTAGCAATGTAACCTGCAAAAAATTCTGCAATTGTCCTTGCAACTATTTCATCTTAATATACAAATGTCAGTGAAGTGGCACCCAAGTTTGACTTACAATGAGCAACGTGTATGAATTAAGAGGCAAAAAGGATTCTCTGATTTACTTTCACTTCAAAAATATCCATTTGCCAACTCTATCCACAGTACATTTTAAATTAGCAAACTGGCGGAAACCCTTCTTAAAAAAATTACTTACTGCTGCAACTGTATTTTTGAAGTTTGAAGCGTAAAACATGTGGGTGTGACTAAGGCAGAAAATTATTGGCAAAGTAACTCTCAGTAAGACTGTCTAAAGCTCACTTGTAAAAGTATGGGGTAATACATACAATGCAAAACACCACAGCTTTCAGATTTAAGTGACACAAGTTGAACACTAATAAGAATGATTGTAAACTTGAACATTTTTAAAAAAAATCAACCAAAAAAGATCCTCAAATGTTTCTAATGCCTGCGCTACCAAGTTGCGTAGCATTTCTTTAATCAGATCACAGGTTCAGATTTTCAAACTGGTTTCAATACTCCTGGAAGGAGGTTCAAAAGCTGCCAGGGTTGCTGCTTTTATTATTCATTAGTTTCTACAAGAAACAGTGTACATATCAAAGATGACTAGATCAATTGCAGCCCTGATGTTGTCCACAGTCATACATATTGCCAGCATTCGTTATTGAGACTAACACATGCTGAAAAAGTACTTTGCGACTGCAATATTGAACCCACAGCATAATAAGAATTGCAGCTTTCAAAAACAGAGGTTAAAAAGAATGAGAAAAGCCAGGGCAGAGGACAGAAAAGGGAATGAATTAAAAGTGTAAAAAGCTGCTCTTGGTACTTGAAATGGGCTTTCTTTAACAATCATTTCTGCTTTCTCCAAACGGAGATCGGTTAAATTGGAATCAAAACTATGCAAGTTCATACCTTTCTATTATTGCGCTAATTTTTTAAATTAAGGAATCTAAAGTATAAATCAATATTTTTATTAGTTAAACTCCTGCAACTAGTGAATGGGTGTTGAGAATTTTGAAATGAGCTTTTCATAAGGGGAAACAAAAACATGTATTTGGAAAGGCAAGGACTGATAGTCAACATGGCTTTGTGCGTGGGAAATCATGTCTCACAAACTTGATAGAGTTTTTTGAAGACATAATAAAGAAGATTGATGAGGACAGAGTGATCTATATGGTCTTTAGTAAAGCGTTCGAGAAGGATCCCATGGAGACTAGTTAGCAAGATTAGACCTCACGGAATACAGAGAGAACTAGCCATTTGGATACAGAACTGGCTCAAATGTAGAAGACAGAGGGTGATGGTGGAGGGTGGAGGGTTGTTTTCAGACTACAGGCCTGTGACCAGTGGAGTGCCACAAGGAACAGTGCTGGGTCCTCTACTTTTTGTCACTTACATAAATGATTTGGATGCGAGCATAAGAGGTACAATTAGTAAGTTTACAGATGACACCAAAATTGGAGGTGTAGTGGACAGCGAAAAGGGTGACCTCAGATTACAACAGGATCTGGACCAAATGGGCCAATGGGCTGAGATGTGGCAGATGGAGTTCAATACAGATAAATGGGAGGTGCTGCATTTTGGAAAAGCAAATCTTAGCAAGAATAACACACTTAATGGTAAGGTTCTAGGGGGTATTGCTGAACAAAGAGACCTTGGAGTATTGAGTACAGCAGTTGGGAGGTCATGTTGCGGCTGTACAGGACATTGGTTAGGCCACTGTTGGAATATTGTGTGCAATTCTAGTCTCCTTCCTATCAGAAAGATGTTGTGAAAGTTGAAAGGGTTCAGAAAGGATTCACAAGGATGTTGCCAAGTTTGGAGGATTTGAGCTATAGGGAGGGGTTGAACAGGTTGGGGCTGTTTTCCCTGGAGCGTCGGAGGCGGAGGGGTGACCTTATAGGGGTTTACAAACTTATGAGGAGCATGGTTAGGGTAAATAGACAAGGTCTTTTCCCTGGGGTTGGGGAGTCCAGAACTAGAGGGCTTAGGTTTAGGGTGAGAGGGGAAAGATAATAAAAGCTACCTAAGGGGCAACCTTTTCACACAGAGGGTGGTACTAGTATGGAATGAGCTGCCAGGGGAAGTGGTAGAGGCTGGTATAATTGCAACATTTCAAAGGCATTTGGATGGGTATATGAATAGGAAGGGTTTGGAGGGATATATGCTGGGTGCTAGCAAGTGGGACTAGATTGGGTTGGGATATCTGATCGGTATGGACGGGTTGGACCAAAGGGTCTGTTTCCATGCTGTACATCTCTATGACTCTAAGTGATTGCACAGTCAAAACTAATTTCTAGTGAAGCAGGAGTAAAACATTCAAGTACAGAAATCTCAGAGCAGAATTGCTATAACTGTGGTCATAAACAGCCTTTTTCCAAAAAAGTTGCATCTTCACACTTTTCTCTTGTTAGACCAATCTCTGGTCTTAAGGATAGTGCTGCAAATCACCAGAAAGTACTCCATTAACATGCTGAAACTAGTTAAATTCAATTTGTGTAGGATTTTTCCAGCTGGTAGATAGTTGGGGGTTTGAGAATCAGTACACAAAATCTTGGAATAAGAGTAGGCAATTTAGGATTGAGACCAGGTGAAATTTATTCACTCAAGATAACTAAAATTCTCTAGACCAATGCACTGTAGAAGTTGTTACTGAGTATATGCAAGATGAAGATCTATAGATTTCTATATACTAATGACATCAAAGGATGTGGGTGAAGCACAGGAAAAATCGCATGGACACAGATGATTAGCCATGATTTCGAACAATG
Source organism: Chiloscyllium plagiosum (assembly GCF_004010195.1). Classification (NCBI taxonomy): domain Eukaryota; kingdom Metazoa; phylum Chordata; class Chondrichthyes; order Orectolobiformes; family Hemiscylliidae; genus Chiloscyllium; species Chiloscyllium plagiosum. The sequence continues at coordinate 69,376,042 of NC_057719.1, forward strand.
GGCAGAGGCCCATGGGGCAAGACAACTTATGCCTGCTCCCATGCTCCTATGACTGCATTCATCCCAAACTCCATGTATAAGCCTGCAATTCATGGAATGCTTACAGGATGGCTTTTTGGAACAGCTTGTCATGGAGCCCACAAGAGAGCAGGCTATTCTGGACCTAGTGCTTTGCAATGAACCAGACTCTATAAAAGATCTTAAAGTAAGGGAACCCTTAGGAAGTAGCGACCATAATATGGTAGAGTTCAGTCTGGAGTTTGAAAGAGAGAAGGCAAAATCGGATGTAATGGTGTTACAGTTGAATAAAGGTAATTATGAGGGCATGAGAGAGGAACTGACTAAAATAGACTGGAAGCAGAGACTAACCGGGAAGACA
>NC_057719.1:69378400-69426950 GCF_004010195.1 Chiloscyllium plagiosum
AGAGGTGGAAAGGGTTGGGGAGATATGCAGTTAGGTCTAACATATGAGGAACGGCTGAGGATACTGTGATTGTATTCGTTGGAGTTTAGAAGATTAAGAGGAGGCTTAATAGAGGCGTACAAAATAATACATGGCTTGGAAAAGGTGGATGCTAGGAAATTGTTTCTGTTAGACGAGGAGACTAGGACCCGTGGACATAGCCTTAGAATTAGAGGGGGTCATTTCAGATCAGAAATGCGGAGACATTTCTTCAGCCAGAGAGTGGTGGGCCTGTGGAATTCATTGCCACGGAGTGCAGTGGAAGCCGGGACGCTAAATGTCTTCAAGGCCGAGATTGATAGATTCTTGTTGTCTAGAGGAATTAAGGGCTACGGGGAGAACGCTGGTAAGTGGAGCTGAAATGCGCATCAGCCATGATTGAATGGCGGAGTGGACTCGATGGGCCGAATGGCCTTACTTCCACTCCTATGCCTTATGGTCTTATACAGTTGCTGCAATTGCAGCAATGCTCGATTTGTTGAAGAAGTTAAAAGGTCTGTGATGGGAGGAGGTCAGTCAAGAATCAAGGACAGAGATTTCATGGTGCAAAGGCCAAGGGGAGCATAGCAGAGAAACAAATGATCCTGCCATAAGGAAAATAGGTCATCCTATTGTTTCTACTTGTCCTATTCTTCTTCCCATTTCCACCTACCTCAACTGTTTTCTTCCTTCCTTGTCTAGTCTCTTCTTACTGGTATCTGACTCTTCCGATACTCTATGTCACATCAAGTTTCCTTGCCCTAACTAACTCTGCATCATCGTAAATATCCAACCTCTGCTTCTTATGCCCCCACCAGAAAGGTCTGTAGGAGTTCTCACTTTTGCTTGAGCAGAAGACCAACCAGTTATCATTACTACCCTTCTTCCATTTGGCCAAATTCGTTTTACACTCTGAAAAAGTTTTCTTTCAATACTCATTTCCTCAGAATAAAAAGGTCTTGCTATAGGCTCCTTCATACATTAATGACTTATAGCAGTATATTCTGCTTTCACTATAAGCTCTAAAATTTCAGTTTTCTCACTGTCCCACCTTTAATTCTTCACTTCCTGCCCTGGACTTCTCTCTCCCTACTTCCAAGGGAGTAGGCTATTAATTTTCATTACAAGCTCACAGATGCCCATAACTACTTGGACTATACCAGCTCATACCCCAAACTCTGCATGATTATATTCTGCTCCCCCTGCCTCTCTATCTTCGTATCTGCTTAGGTGCTGATACCTTTCCAAGCCCCACAGAGGAACTCCACATTTGATGGCTGCCGTGCAGTCATTCAAACCTTATATGGCATGACCATTTGTTTCTCTGCTATAATCTCCTTGGGCTTTGTACCATGAAACCTCTGTCCTTGATTCTTGACTGACCTCCGCCCATCATGGATATTTTAACTTCTTCAACAAATTAAGCAGTTGCTGTGATTATGATATCCGTATTGCAACCAATGTAGCAATTGATCACAACTCTTCCATTGCTTCTTCAGTCTTTGTGAATATTAAATATTGTTCTGCCACCAGACACCACTGACCCCCTTGTCCACTGCTGACTCAAGTAACTTCAATAAACTTTCCTAATGATTCACTTCTTGGTGTAAATACCTTAAATATCAGTAAAATATTGTATCTGCTGCTATTTCTGGATTTACATGTTCTTTTCTACTCTTCCCATCTTGGTGGAGTGCCACACTATGAGCTTTGGCTCTTCCCTTGGATTTCTTGACCAAACAAATGTTTTTGTTATTCACTCACAGGCCTGGCTGTGCCAGCATTTATAAATCATAAGTTACCCCTAATTCCCTTGAGAAATGGTGGTAAGTTGCATTCTTGATTCAGAGTAGAGTGTGAGATACTGGTAAAGCACAGCTAGTCAGGCAGCATCCGAGGAGCAGGATAATTGATGTTTCAAGCATAAGCTCTTCAGGGAAGCTTATACTTGAAACATCGACTCTCCTGCTTCTTTGATGCTGCCTGACTGGCTGTGCTTTTTCAGCACCACACTCTTGACTCTGACCTCCAGCATCTGCAGTCCTCACTTTCTCCCAGCATTTTTGGTTCACTCCAGTCGATTTGCTGTAGGTATATCCACGATGTCATCAGGGATGGAATTCCAGGATTTTGACGCAGTGACACTGAAGGAATGGTGATACATCATGGAATCACAGAATTCCTAAGGTGGGGTCTAAAATGACCCTCCATAGAGCATCCCACCAAGACCAACCCCCTACCCTATCCCTACATTTTCCCTGGCTAACTCTAGCCTGCACATCCCTGAACAGTATGGGCAATTTAGCATGTCTAGACACCTAAACTGCACATATAGGAAACCTATGCAGACACAGGAACAATGTCCAAACTCCATACAGGCCATCGTCAGAGGGTGGAATCGAACTTGGGTCCCTGGTACTGTGAGACTGCAGTGTGAACCATTGTGCCACCCAAGTCAGGAGGAGTAACTTGGAGGGGAACTTTCAAATGGTAGTATTTGCATGTATCTGCTGCTCTTGATAATCTAGACAGGAGAAGATGTGTTTTTGGAAGATCTTGGTTAAGGAGCCTTGGCGAATTGGTGTGAAGAAAGTTCTGACCCACTTCACTTTAAATAATTGACATGCATCTCAGGCTCATGCCGGATGATAAAATTTTTTTTTTCCCGTGGCCCATACATACTGTGACAGGTTGCAACACTATGAAAATCTGAATTGTGAACCTTAACACCAACTGAAAAGAGACATTGGATTGAGAAAGCTATGCAGTCTTAATTTGCCTTTTGCTTTGTCAAAGTGTTGAACAATTTTCTCATGAATGCATTCTAGGAAAAAGGCCAAGTATTTTCATAACCTCGGACAGGGTTTGATGGCGTTCTTTTATGTTTAGATCTCAAATATCCATCCTCTCAAGTGGACAAAAATGATTCCAAGGCACTTTTGCAGAAAACATTTATCCCTTAACCAACACCACTTAAAACTTATGATCTGTGGGACTCTGCTCTAGTCAAACCAGTTGCAGTGTTTTGTACATTACAAGTCACTACAATAAAAAGTAGATAATCAGCCAGCTGAACAAGGGTAGGTCACTGAAGCCCTTGAATGTGCTCTATTAAAAGAGATCATAATCCCCAAGCTAACTCCAAAATACAAATAACTATTTTAAGTTGTTTAAAAGGCGTGGAAAGACCATAAAAATGAGGCTTCGTCTTAAATGGGAGACATCTTATTTTGAAGATTAGCAGTGTTTTGGAAATCAATGAGGCACCACAAAGTTAATAAAACAGGGAATAAAAATTTGAGTAAACTACCTCAATATAAAAAAAAAGAGGTAATAGTTTTAATAATATGTTGAAATGAGAATAGCTCAATAAACATTGGCTTGCTAGAAACAGAAATAAGGGGAATGACTATGAGGGAAATAAGGGGAATGACTATGAGGGAAATAAGGGGAATGACTATGAGGGAAATAAGGAAATGGCAGAGACATGGAACAAGTATTGTGTCTAACTTCATCGAAGATGACACAAATTATGTACTGGAAACAGAAGGCAATCCAACCAAAAAAGAATGAATAATTTTAGGGGAATTAATATCAGGGAAATAGTCTTGGAGAACGTGTGGATTGGCAATGGAGAACTAATATTGCTAATAGAATAAATGTTGTCAAAACTTTTCATCTTTCACGTCATACAACACGGAAACGGACTCTTCGGTTCAACCAGTCTACGCTGAACATAATCCCAAACTAAACTAGCCCCACCTGCCTGCTACTGGCCCATATCCCTCCAAACTTTCCCAATTCATGTACTTACCTAAGTGTCTTTTAAACATTGTAACTGTGCCTGCTTGCACCACTTCCTTAAGTAAGAAATACTAAAATAAAATGAAAATAACATTTCTACAGTATGAGATGAGTATAATGGACACAGACATGGAGAAAGCAACAATTAATGATGACAGAGTTAAACGCTAACTTTAAATTTTATGCCAGACAGGTTGACTGGTCAAGGCACTGCCCTCAAATTAACCAGAAAATGACAGTCACCTATTTTATTAAGTTGACACAGGTGTAGCGTGAGTACATAAAGTGAAACAAGACCTGCAAATTCTGGAGATCTGAAAACAAAGATAGGAAATGCTGAAGAAAGCAAACCTCATGAGGTCTGACAACATCCGTGGAAAGCGAAAAAAAGAGATTTAACGCTTGGAGCCCAGTGACCTTAGTTCAGAACTGTGTGTGAGAGAATGCTTTCACTGGTACCCGTTCTTTCGGTCTGCAAAGACAAGGCTTTGTGAGATTAATATATGCAATTTCCATGGCACTATACTGCTTAAGTGACAACAGTAAATTGAAGGTCACTAATATTTTGCACACACAGAATTTTGACTGCAACATGTGTTTTTCTTCAGCAACACAAATATTGGAGAAACCCAAGGGATTAAAATTGAACAAATCTTTAGTCAACAATGACCTACAATCTAAAACACCAATATAATTTTACAAAAGGATTTACTGTGTCAATTTAATTACATTTTTTCCCAAGAATATTACTGGCAGTGCAAAATAAAGCCTAGTGTGTAATTTTTAATGGCAGTTACTGGGATTGAGTTGGTAACTAGTGGCTTTCTTCTGTATGTCTGAAGTTAATTATTAACTCGAATGTATTTCTGTAACCACAGTGATTTTGTTTAAGAACAGCTTTTAAAGCCTGGCTGCAGACTGAATGTTTTTTGGACTTCTGTTTCTTTCGGATTGTTTGCAAGCCAGCATGATAAACATGGGCCTTAAAGGGTTTGTTCAATATTCCTGAAATTTATTTTCTTTTTAAATTTGGGGAGAGGTTCCCTTGGCTGAGTAAGATAACCTTTTAGTTTAACTCCTAACTTTGGGTAGTGTTTAGAACTTGGAACAAAACAGCTGTATAGAGTAGAGTAGTGTTCTCAAGAACAGAAGAGTAAGAGTTAGTATTGGATCCTGACTAGATAAAAATCCTGAAGTGCATTTATAAGCTAAGTGCAGTGATGTGCAGTTGTATGACAAATCCAGGAAGAAGCTATGCACTTTAACAATTGAAGGCTTAAGTAACTTAAACACATTGAGATATTCGATTCAGACATACTGATGTGGGTAATGTACTAGTCATCTTTTGGTATTGTCCAAGGAATAGTGTTTTGAGAACTGTACCAGGGACGCTAAGGCTAGCAACAGCAGGTTTGCTTTTTTTCCCCAATTTATTAAGGAGTGCTTTCAGATGTGATTCTTCTTTTACTGTGGTTTAAAATTTTTTGAATTTGTATTATATGTAGATGGTTTGGATTATAGTGTTACCTTCGTTAGTTAGCTTGTTACAAGTTTTCCAATTTGGTGTTAAAGCAAAATTGCAGCAGTATGGTTATAGTTCAGAGAGACTACTTAATGAAAACCAAAACAACTGAAGTTATGATCAGTCAAGCCAATCTCCTGTCGGAGATCTGAACTGCTCGGTAATTATGTCAGCTGAGATCATAACACAGGGACAATTAAAGAAAAAGCACACTTGGATTTCCAATGGGGATTTGATAAGATGCCACATGAATAATTAATACACAGGATAAGAGCTCACAGAGTCGGCCGTAATGTGTTAGTACAATTGGACGATTAGCAATTGGATGATTAGCAAGTGGACAGAAAGCAAAGTATTGGGATAAACGGGGCATTTCTTTACCTGCAGGCTATACCTGCATAGTAACTTTGTATTCCTCATGAAGTCCACTACTGTTCACAGAATCAAATTTGCTCCTATACAGAAAGACATTCTGCCATCATGTCAGATCTGGCTCTCTGAATGAGCACTAATATATTGCCACACCCTTGCCTTTTTCTTGACAGCCCTGCAAAGCAGATTTTATTTAAATAGAATTCCTTGATTTTCAGTAGCACAGTCATAACTATGTGGAAAAAACAAAGTGAAACAACTAAGTGAGTTAGAACTTCCTGTAAGAATGAATGTTAAAGTCAGAATTAGATTCCTCCGATATTTCCCTCCCAGAATAAAATGTACAAATTATGAGATAACTGTGTCATACGTGTACAATACTTTGTATTGCTAGCTGAAATAACTTTCAAAAGAGAGCATTAACTAAGAGAGAAATACAACACTATGTAAAGTAAAACAATGTACCCATGTAAAGTACTTTTCAATTGACCATGGTTTTATCAAAGTCTTCGTTGGTACATTTTTGAGCTAAAGTTCCAGGTCTACCTTCACTGACCAACTCCTGCCACTTGGAGACCAGACTTTAGTGCAAGTTCTTAATGGGAGTGAGGACCAAACCTTGGAAAAGAAAAACAGATTTCAAGGTATAAGCTCAGAACAAAGAATGGGGGAGGATAAACAAGGCTGGGAGGTAAGGGCAAGAAGGTAGGACAGCATCAGGGGCAACATACTAAAGGTGGAAGTGGAAGTGTTGGGCTCAAAAAGGTCAGGTGTGCAGACATGTCACAGGAAATGTGTAGCACATTTTTAATTGAAATTGGCCACATAAAAATGGATATTGTGTCATTATTTATATAAACAATGTTAAGTAAAACAATGTTAAGCAGGGACTTGCTGCAAATAGTTGAAACCCCAGTACGGATCCAGGTGGCACTGCACTTGTTGCCTCTTGTTAACATGAAATGACCCACTTATAGTTACTCTCATCTTGATGTTGTCAGATGATGCATGAGCACTATAACCACTTGTATTGCAACAGATAAAGCCAGCCCACCACATTCTTAAATTGCTAGGAGACAGACAATAAAAGTGTAGCTTTATCAAGATGCCAGGAACAGAGTTATAGAGATGCAGCACAGAAACAGACTCTTTGGTCCAACTCCTCCATGCCGACCAGATATCCTCAATTAATCTAGCATTTGGTCCATATCTCTCTAAGCCATCCAGATGCCTTTTAAATGTTATCATTACACCAGCCTCCATAATTTCCTCTGGCAGCTCATTCCATAAATCACCACCCTCTGCAAGAAAACGTTACTCCTTGGGTCCCTTTTGAGTCTTTCCCCTATCACCTTAAACTAACGCACTCTAGTTATGGACTCCCCCACCCCAAGCGTTCTTCACTATTCTATCTACCTGAGACTCTACTTTCAAGAAACTGTGAACCTGCATTCTATGGCCTTTTTGTTCAGCAACACTCCCCAGCATCTTATTGTGTATATAAGTCATGCCATGATTTGCCTTTTCAAAATGCAGCACCTCATATCTAAAATAAATTATATCTGCCACTCTCCAGCCCATTGGCCCATCTGCTCAAGATCCTGTTGTACAGAGATAACCTCCTTTGCAGTCCACTACACCTACAATTTTAGTGTCATCTACAAACTTACTAACCATACCTCCTATATTCACACCCAAATCATTTATATAAATGATGAAAGAAAGAGTGGACCCAACACCAATCCTTGAGGCACATCACTGGTCACAGGCTGCCAGTCTGAAAAACAACCCTCCACTACCACCCTTTGTCTTCCGCCTTCAAGCCATTCCTGTCTCCAAATAGTTCTCCTTGTATTTCATGTGATCTAAACTTGCTAACCAGTGTATCCTGAAGAACCTTGCTGCAGCCTTACTGAAGTCCATATAGATCACAGCCACAGCTTTGCTTTGCTTTCATCAATTCTCTTTGTTACTTCTTCAAAAAACTCAAGTTAGTGAGACATTATTTCCCACACACAAAGCCATGCTGACTATCCCTAATCTGTCCTTACCTGTCCAAATACATGTACATCCTATCCCTTAGGATTCCCTCCAACAACTTGCCCACCACTGATGTCATGCTCACTGATCTACAGTTCCCTGGCTTTTCCTTACCACCTTTAAATAGTGGCACCATTTTAGCCAACCTTCAGTCTTTCAGCCCCTCACCAGTGACTATCAATGATACAAATATCTCAGCATAGTGCCGAGCAAACACTTTCTCAGCTTCCCAGAGTTCTCGGGTACACCTGATCAGGTCCTGGGAATTTATCCACTTTCATGCATTTTAAGCAATCCAGCACCACCTCCTTTGCAATATTAACACTTTTCAAGATATCACTATTTATTTCACCACATTCTATATCTTGCATATCGTTCTCCACAGTAAACACGGATGCAAAATACTCATCTAGTATCTTGCCCCATCTCCTGCAGTTCCACGCATAGGTGGCCTTGCTGATCTTTAAAGGGCCCTATTCTCTGCCTTGTTACCATTTTGTCCTTAATGTATTTGTAGAATCTCTTTGGATTCTCTTTAACCCCATTTGCCCTCCTGATTTGTCTCTAAACTATACTCTTACTGCCTTTATACTCTCCTAGGGATTCACTCAATCTCGGGTGTCTATACCTGACATATGCTTCCTTCTTTTTCTTGACCAAAACCTCAATTTCTTTAGTCATCCAGCATTCCCGACAGTTACTAGCCTTGCCTTTCACCCTAACAGGAATATATGGTCTCTGGATGCTCGTTAGCTCTTTTCTGAAGACTTCCCATTTTCCAGCCATCCTTTTACCTGCGAACTCCGGTCAACTTTTGAAAGTTCTTGCCTAATACTGTCAGAATTAGCCTTCTGCCAATTTAGAATTTCAACTTTTAGATATGGTCTATCCTCTTCCATCACTATTTTAAAACTAATAGAATTATGGTCACTGGCCCCAAAGTGCTCCCCCACTTCAGTCACCTGCCTTGCCTTAGTTCCCAAGAGTAGGTCAAGTTTTGCAATTTCTCTAGTGGGTATATTCACATACTAAATCAGAAAACTTTGCATACGTGGTTCTTCAGTTGCATGTCTTGCTGCTTCTGAAGTTCTCAAAAACTATTTCATCTTTTTTCCAACTCTTATTCTACTGAATATTTGGAAATATTTTAATCACAGCAGAATTTCCAGTGAATTAGATAATATTCATTTTAGGTTTCACACTAGCATCATGTAAATTTAGGAAAACAAATGATAAAAACTGAAAATAATTTACAGAAATTAAATTCAGTAAGAAAATGGCACTGTGTTATTGGAAATAAAATAACTCATTCTTGAGATTTATTAGAATACCAATGTCTCACTTTCAAAGGAATTATTGGAAAAGTTATACGTGCTATTGATAACCTTAATTTTCAGAAAATATTCAGTCAATATTCAATTTCTAAACACGACTCAATTAATTCTGCTGAAATAAATTACATTATTAATACTTATTAATGACATCCAAAATAAATTAAGGTGATGTAGAGTTCCAGGCCATTCTTAACAAATAGGAACACTACTGAATTTTTTGTACCTCAGGTATTTCTGTAAACCTTGAGCAAAGAGATCTCCTATTCTTCAAATAATTAGTTTGGGGGAAGTGTCCTTGTGATTATATTTACAATAAATGCCACTGCTACTCCTTGGGACATCTTGTTTGTAAATGTGAAAAAGATTATCATTATCATGGTACTGAATAAAAGTCAGTGGGGAAAAATGAGCTTGGAATACATGATCAGCATTCCATTACTAAAACACCACTTGATCAATTGATAAAGAGGTTTATGGGCTGTAATTCTATTTTTAGATCAAGTGCTGCTGTTGCAATTTAGATTCAGACACAATGAATCATTTCAGTTAGAGATAACACTGTTGCAAATTTATTTTAGAGATAGTTAAAAATCTTGACAGCATCTAATCCTGAACTAAGATTAGCATTTGCTGGAAAACGAGTTGGGTTATCCGATAAGAGTGAGGGTAATTACATTCTCCTGCACAGTAAATTTGACTATAGCTCAATTTTGATTGGAAAATAATTTTAAGTGTCCATTGGTTAATTTATTTCATGAAATGAGGGGTGACTGTCTGAAATGATTGATGTCGCAAGTATTTCAACTATCTCAAGCAGTCACAGCAAGGAACCTGGCACATAGCACAGTGCATTTCTCTTTCAGTTCCAGAAACTTACATTACTTTCCTTCAAATATTTATTTGCACCTTACTTCTGGCTATCTGTTCTTATAACCTTGGTCCTGCTGCTCATAACAATTCATCTGTGCTGACAAGCCATTTGCAACAAGAGAACATCTCAGAGGATACAGACGTCAGTGATTTCTGTATTCTCTAATTACAGGTTGCTGCGTGCCTAAGCTTATTAACAGTGGTGGGTAATGAGCTATTTTCTTGCTGTGTTCAATCGCACTAAATGCTTGTAACATGGTGCAGCACAGCAGTATTCCATTTGATATCAGTTCTCTCTCCTTCAAAATCCTGGTCAACCTGCAACATGAATCTCAGCAAAAGTATTTTCTGCTTGGTCAATGTGACATTTCAGTTGGAAATCTATTCGTACAAGCCCTCAATCAAGTGGCAAATGGCTATCAAAATGTAGCTGCTATATTACAAAAGGTAGGTAAAATAGCAGCTTCATCTTCACAAAACTAATGGAACAATGTATTCCTTTGGAAAGCATCTGTGGTTACTAAACAAATGTAGGGGCTTTGTGGTTTCTTTGAAAAAACCCTCCGGATTTCTCCACATCTAAATATTGAATCTTTGCAGTAATTGGGGAAAAAAATTCTAAGTGAACTTGGGAAATTTACTGGAGAGCTCAGTAGCCTAATTTGGAGTTAGATACAACTTCTAGGAATCAGCAAACATAAGTTTTCATTCGTCTCCCTAGGTGAAGATGAGGAAGGAATAAGGCAGCGAGGAAGACAGCAAAACAAAAAAGGAATAAGTGAGAAAGAAACGCAGCTGAGAAAGGAAAACAATAAAGATATAAGCATAAGAAAGGAAAAATGGAGAAAAGAAAACAAAAAAAACTGGAAAATAAAATAAGTAAAAGCATGAGGATGAACAGAGTAATATTAAACAAGAAAGAACAAACAACCACCAGATCCATGAGTTGACAGAAAGACACACATTCCAGATGAACAGCTGCAGAACACACAGGACAATGAAAAAAGAGGAAAAGAATGGTGGGGTGTAATATGGAGTGGGTGACAGGGAGAAAGGAAAATCCAGAGGAATGAGAGAGTAAGGGAGAAACTATAATAGAGTGAGGGAGACACACAGTGGATCTCATGTTAATAATCTGACATGTTACATCTCTAAAGTTGCACAAGACGACCAAATGCACAATTACGTTACCTGGTCAGTTAGCTCAGTTGGCTAGATGATGAGAGGGTCATGCAGAATGACACCAATTACATGGGGTAAATCAAGTTCTGGCTGTCAGAGCTTATGGAAGCTAAATGGTCTGCTTCCATAATGTTGGGAGTCTATGGTTCAATATTGACTATATCCTGATAATTGGAAGTAAATATAATTATATATTCTTTAAAACAGGAGGCTGGACAACGCAGAAGAAGTTGAAACACTATGAAAAGACCTCAAGCTAGTTAGAATTGGAGACTATTGAGGGTCCTGACTGATTCAGCTTAACAGATGGGCAGGAAAAGTTAGAAGAATTAAAAACTACTGTTTAAATAAGAAACGTACCCTTCAAATGCACTCATTTCAAATCCAATCCTCATACACAGCCCCTACCATACACCTAATGCCCCAAATCACCTCCCACTCTCCCAGATCCCACACTAGACCAAACTTTACTCCACCCGACCTTACCTCCTTAGCCTCATATGATCCAACGAAATTCCTGGACTGGCCATCCCCAAACCAGCTGTTACGCTATCCTAACATTCATCAATGAACCTACCGCCCCACCCATACAAGCCTACTCTTAACCACCAGACTGCACAACAACACCCTTCCAAACTTAGTTGCCTCCCAGTTCCTCTTCCACTCACCTTCTGCACTTCTCTCACATGCCGTTAGGAAATTAAAAATCTTGGAATATAGCAGTTTACGCTGCAAGCAACAATACGCATGGTTTCAGTACCAGTCTACGCTGTAGCTAGCTGCAGATTCCTGGCCTGGACTAAACTGCTGGGAATGCTCAGAGACTTGCACAAGTATATATGTGTTTTTGTTTGAGCATATATTCACAGATGTTAAGTGTGGTCATGTGATCATCTTTGGGAATTTCAGTTAAGTTCTCCATTTGGGAAACCTTCTTTAATTCAAGACTGTTTCATTCAATGTTGTTTGAGAACTGCAACGTGAAGCAGCTCATAGCGCAGAATAATTAATGAAACAGATTATGTCATCAAATTGAGTGCCATTCTTTTGCACTGTCAATGTCAATGTTGTTCATATAGTAAAGACTGCTGACATCCCCCTCCCTGCAGCGCCTCATCACTGCTCTATTGGCCCCAGCTGGGTAACTTTTTTCTGGGACACATCTTTCAAAATAATTTCAATTTCTTGCTTGCAGAGTTATAAACAATTGCAGTTCCCGTCACTACCCTTCTGAAGGTTGCAGTCATATATCAACCCAATAAAATAAATCTTTCATAGCTTTTTTCAGGAATTACCTTGAACAAAATTGAAACCTGCTGAGACTGTTTCTGCAATTCTATTTATGCTTTGTAAAATTCTTTCCCCCTCCCCCCATTTTCTGGTCTTGGCATGTCACACACCAACCAAGTAGTCGCACTGAATGGTATGTAACAGCCCTTCCAGCTGTGCAGCAGCGCAGTTCAGGGATCGGAGAGTAATGTACTTTTTTGCACTCTGCCTTGACTCAGTGCATCTGTTTCCTTTGATGTGCAATTGCAGCAAAAGCACAGACATGGAGATGCGCCTGCTTTACAAGCAGAAACAAATAACACAAAATCCATCCAGTCACTGAGAATGTTTGGATTGATTACATGATCCATCTTTAGAAAGGACGCATTGCATTCTATACAAATGGAGTTCCCACAGCAATTTGTCAGACCACTTTTTCCTCTAACTTAAAAGTAAATCAACCATTTTAAGAGTGGCCAAATGGATTGTAGGTTGTTTTTAAGGGAGCATTAATAATGTAAATTATTAGAGCAGTACTGCACAAGGGGCCATTCATTCCTATCAAGTCTCTGCCAATTCATTTGAAGATCAAACCAGTTAATCCCCATTTCCTTCCTATTAGATTACTTACAGTGTGGAAACAGGCCCTTTGACCCAACAAGTCCACACCGACCCGCCGAAACGTAACCCACCCATTCCTGTACATTTACCCCTTTACCTAACACTACAGGCAATTTAGCATGGCCAATTCACCTGACCTGCACATCTTTGGACTGTGGGAGGAAACCGGAGCACCCGGAGGAAACCCACGCAGACACGGGGAGAATGTGCAAACTCCACACAGTCAGTCGCCTGAGTCGGGAATTGAACCCGGGTCTCTGGCACTGTGAGGCAGCAGTGCTAACCACTGTGCCACCGTGCCGCCCACAAAATCCATCCAGTCACTGAGAATGTTTGGATTGATTACATGATCCATCCTCTTACTCCTTTAATTGGTTATTCCATTTTGAAGGTTGCTATTAAGCCCATTTCCAACACATTATCAAGCATTGTACTCCGAATCCTTTATATGCATTCTGTAAAGCAACGTTTCCTTACCTGGTCTTTAGCTGCTCTACAAATCATGTTAGAAATACATCCCTGGTAATTTCTGCATTTGGATATGCTTTCTCTATTTGAACTCTTCACTTTTTAAAGACCTCTATCAAATTTACCACCTTATTTAAGGAGAGCAATCCCAATTTCAACCATGTGCCCACATAACAGTAATCTCTTGTCTTCAGAGCCATTCTAGTGAATGTCATCTCCAAAGTTCTAAGACCTTTCCTGAAATGTGGCGCCCAGTATTGGATACAATACTGCAGCTGGGGCCGACCCGGTTTTTGATATTGATTTAGTAATTCTGGATGATGATAGATCCAAACACTCTGGTCTTGTCTTTTGCCCTCATTGAGCATGGGAATATTTGTGCGGCCTGTTTTCAGTTAACTGATTGACTGTTCACTACGATTCATGACTGGCTTGGCAGGACAGCATTGGTCATTGCTCAATTACAAAGTTCTGTATATGCCATACTTCTTTTTTTGTTTATCACCCTGTGTTCTTTATCAGATTGTTACCTCACTTTTAGGTAGGTCTGTTGCTGCTCCTAGCTCTCCTTATTGAACCATTGTTGGTCTTCTACTTTGATGATAATGGTACAGTGAGAGATGTGCTAGTCCACGAGATTACAAATTTTGGTAGAATTCGATTCTGTTGCAGATGGCCCAGAGTGTTTTATACAGGTTTCTTTGAGCTGCTAATGTCATTGAATTGAGCATGGAGGTGGCATCAATGTACTTAGCAGTGGTCACTCCTACAATATGATTGCTAAGCTCAAATTGTTGTTATGCTCATATGCATCTATATCTGACAGACTGGCAAGAGACCAGACCTCAGGCCTATTCAAGTTCCCACGTCCTTTGTGCAAAGCCTCCCACAACTAAAATGAGGGTGCTATCTATTTTTTAAACAATCAGCTGGGCTGGTTGTGCCCTTGTCAGTTCCAGTTGGTCTGCCTGAGTTTTATTCTTACTTGACTCTTTTGGAGTAGTTTGTTATAACTGAACAACTTACTCAGCAATGAAAGAAAGTGGCTAAGACTTACCCCCATTGTCATGAATCTGGAATTACACGTAGGCCACACCAAGCAAGGTCGACAGGTTTCCTTCTCTTAATGGGCATTACAGAAGCAGATGGGTTTCTAAACAATCATAACTGTGACAAATTATTTGGGTCTTAATTAATTGAATTTAAATTCCTCAGCTGCTAGGATGGGACTTGTACTCCAGAGG
This sequence comes from Chiloscyllium plagiosum, assembly GCF_004010195.1. NCBI lineage: Eukaryota > Metazoa > Chordata > Chondrichthyes > Orectolobiformes > Hemiscylliidae > Chiloscyllium > Chiloscyllium plagiosum. The sequence goes on from NC_057719.1 coordinate 69,393,145, forward strand.
TCTCAACTGATCCTCCAGAGAGCAGAGTTCAAGTTCAAACTGTAAAAGTTATATAATTGTTCTCTTGACTGTGGTGTCTTGCACGGTTGAATAATATTCAATAAAATGAAACAGAAAGGGCAAAAGAAACTAAGTACAGGTCGTTCTGCTATAAAGCATTTCGCTAATGCAATTTCGCTGTAAAGCGATTGTCGAGTTGAGGGCACAGTCTCTAAAGTGCAAACTTCGGAAGTGTTTGTTGGTTATAACACAATTCTGGTCCTGTTGGTTGAAATGGTGCTGTTATGTGACTTTCTTATAACAAGGGATTGCACGAGAATGGAACTACCGCATTATTGTAGAACCGACTGTAGGTTGAACAGCCTCAGGCTCAGTGTCAACTCTATCACTCTCTCCAAAGATCGGCTGAGTTTCTCCAAAATTTCCTGTTTTACTTCAGATTTCCAGAATCAGCAGTATTTTGCTTTTATGTTCCGCTATAATCTAGGTTTATAGAGTCATAGTCAGAGTCACACAGCAGAGAAACAAACCTTCGGTCCAACCAATCCATGATGAACATAATCACAAACTAATCTAGTTCCACTTGCCTGTTCTTGGCCTATATCCCTCCAAACCTTTCCTATTCATGTATCCATCCAAATGTTTTTTAAACGTTGTAATTGGCCCCACATCCATGACTTTCTCAGGAAGTTCACTCCACGCATGAACCATCCTCTGTGTAAAACATTTGCCTTGTCTTTTTTAAATCTCTCCTCTCTTCTTAATGTGCCTAGCATTCTTGAAATCCCACATCCTAAAGAAAAGACAACTTCAATTAACTCTATCTACACCTCTCATTATTTTACAAACTTCTATCAGATCACCTCTCAACCTCCTATGCTCCAGTGAAAGAAGTCCCAGCCTGTCCAGCCTCTCTCTAATACTCAAACCTTCCATACCTGGAAACATCCTGATAAATGATCATAAAAAGAATGCTCATTTGGACAAGTTACCAACTCACTATATCTATCTTCAGACACCCTACACCAGACCTGAACAGAAAACAAAAGAGGGGAAAGAAGGTGGAGGGAAGAATCCTATTATTAAACAGGGAAATTTAAATGGAGAGCTAATGCAGAAAGGGTGTATGTTCAGTGTGATACAAGTCACAGCAAATTGTCTTCTACTCATTTTCTGATGCATATGGATCACAAAGATTGATGTACATCTTTTTGGAACAGATTTGCTGGGTGAACTGGTCTGAGGGAATTTCTGTAGCTTGATACCCTAAATGCAGCCATGTCAGTACTAACAAAACTGCTGAGTAATTACACAGCTAGGGGTTGTCCTCCCTTTCTGACATTCCTGCTCCTTCTATTGAATATGCACAACACCACCTTATAAATTATAACCCTCAGAAATTAAGGTGGTGGTTATTTGTTACAATTACCAGGGAAATAATTACTTAGACATAAAACATAGGAGCAGAAATTAGGCCATTCAGCCCATCAAGTCTGCTCCGCCAATCATAGCTGATACATTTCTCAACCCTTTTCTCCCATTTTCTCCCTGTAACCCATGATCCTCTTGATACTCCAGAACCCCTCTCAGTCTTAAATATACTCAATGACCTGGCCTCCACAGCCTTTTATGGCAATGAATTCCATAGACTCACCACTCTCTGGCTCGAGAAGTTTCTCCTTATTTCCATTCTAAACGGTCTTCCCTTTATTCTAAGGCTGTGCCCTCGGGTTCTAATTTCTCCTACTAATGGAAACATCTGCCCAACATCCATTCTCTCCAGGCCATTCAGTATTCTGTAAGTTTCAATTAGATCCCCCTTCAGCCTTCTAAACTCCATCGAGTATAGACCCAGAATGCTCAAACTGTGCTCATATTTTAAGCTGTTCATTCCTGGGACAATTCTCATGAACCTCCTTGAACACTCTCCTCGGCCAGTATTTCCTTCCTAAGATATGGGACTCAAAACTGAGCACAATACTGTAAATGTGGTCTGACCAGAGTCTTATAGAACCTCAGAAGTACCTCCTTGCTTTTATAATCAAGTCTTTTCAAAATAATTGCCATCATCGCATTTGCCTGCAACTTTACCTTGAGAGAATCCTGGAAGATGACTCCCAAGTCTCTCTGCTCTTCAGACTTCTGAATTTTCTCCCCATTTAGAAAACAGTCCATGCCTCTATTCTTCCTACCAAAGTGCATGACCTCACACTTTCCCACGATGAACATCACATCGAGATGGTGCAAAGAGCAGCAACTAAGCCAAACTCGTATTTAAGCAACAAAATACAGCTGCCTGTCTAAATGTTAAATGTCAATGACATTTAAAAATCCCTTGGATGTGTACTTGAATGCCATAAGCCATTGGCCCAAGGATCAATTGGGAACTGAGCAGACAAGATCGTGAAGGTGGCATTTAGTATGCTTTGGCCACTTGTTTGCCCACTCCTCTAACCTGTACAAATCCTTCCGCATCCTCCCCACCTCCTCAATGCTACTTATCACTCTACCTGTCTTCTGCAAGCTTAGCCAGAATGCCATCAGTTCCTTCATCTAGATTGTTAATATATAAAAGTGAAAACTTGTGGTCCCCACACTGTGCCTTGTATGACTCCCCTTGTCACCGGCTACCATCCTGAGAAGGACCTTTTTGTCCCCACTCTGGACAGAGACAGCCAAACTTCTATCCATGCCAGCACCTTGCCTCAAATACCATGAGCCCTTACCTTAACTCAGTAGCCTCCTATGTGGCACCTTGTCAAAGGTCTTCTTGAAATCCAGGTAGATAACATTAGTTGGCTCTCCTTTGTCTAAGCCGCTCATTACTTCCTCAAAAGAATTCTAGAAGGTTTGTCAAGCATAACCTCCTCTTGATGAAACGATGCTGACTTTGCCCTATCTTACCATATACTTCCAAGTATTCAGAAATCTCAAGGTAAGATTCCATTATCTTACCATGAACGAGGTTAGGCTAACCGTTCTGCAATTTTCTATCTTCTGCCTTATTGCCTTTTTAAAACACGGGTGTCACATTAGTGATTTTCAAGGCCTTTGGATGCCTCCCTAATTCTAGTGATTCCTGAACGACCAGCAACACCTCCACTATCTCTTCAGTTATCTCTCTTAGAGCTGAGGTGTCGTCTATCTGGTCCAGGTGATTTACCCACCCTCAGGCCAGTTTCTCTAGCACCTTCGCCTTGGCGATGGCCATCATACTCAACTCTGCCTCCTCACTCTTGAATTTTTGGAATATAACTCGTGTCTTCTACCATGAAGAATGACGCAAAGTATTTATTCAGTTCCTCAGTCATTTCCTTATTCCCCTCTACTACCTCTGCAATGTCCACTTTTGATTCTCTTTTGTCTTCTATATATCTAAAAAAACTCTTAGTCTTCCTTTATATTACTGGGTGACTCACCCTCATGTCTTCTCCCTCCTTATTTCTTTTTTTGTTGTCCTCCGTTGGTCTTTGTAAGCTTCCCAATCTTCTGGTTTCCCACTGCCCCTTTGCCACATTATATGCTTTCTCTTTTGCTTTACTGCTATTCCTGACTTCCCTAATTGGCCATGGTTACCTCATCCTCCCTGTACCATACTGCTTTTACTTTGGGATGAATCTCTCCTGAATTACTCCCAGAAGCTCCTGCCATTGGCTGTTCCCCTGTATTTCCTGGTAGGCTCCTCTCCAAGTCAGGTCAGGCAGCATCCAAGGAACAGGAGAATCGACGTTTCGGGCATAAGCCCTCCTTCCTGAAGAAGGGCTTATGCCCGAAACATCGATTCTCCTGTTCCTTGGATGCTGCCTGACCTGATGCGCTTTTCCAGCAACACATTTTCAGCTCTGATCTCCAGCATCTGCAGTCCTCACTTTCTCCTCTCCCAGTCAATTCTACCCAGCTCTCCCTCATGCCTTTGTTGTTGCCTTTATTCAGTTGTCTTACCATTATTTCTGATTCTATGTCCTCCCTCTCAAATTGTGGAGTAACTTCCATCATATGATGATCACTGCCTCCTAAGGGCCCCTTCACCTTAAGCTCCTTTATCAAGTCTGCCTCAATGCACAACACTGAAGTCAGTATTGCTTGCTCCCTAGTGGCTCCACCATAAGCCATCTCAGACATCCCACAAATTGCTTTTCTTGCAATTCGCTACTAACCCGATTTTCCCAGTCCACTTTGCCTTTCCTACACATCTTTTCTATCTCCTGATGTATCTTGCATCTCAGCTCCTGACTGTTTGGAGCCCTGTACATAACTCCTCTGCAGTTCCTCAATTCTATCCACACAGATTGTACACCACCTGACCCTACTTTTTTTCTTACTACTGATTAAATTTCATTTCTTACTCATAATACTTCCTTTCAATTTAAGGCAAACAATAGTTTTGAATTCAGCAAACACAAATTGAGAGAACATTCCATAAACACACTTGAGTTTAAAGGGTTTCTCAATAATACAATTCCTGGAAGGAAATGTCACATTCATTTCAAACAGCAGGACATTTTGATTGCCAAATTATTTGAAACATTGTCAGGATTATGGAAAGTCTGATGCACTTTAAATTCCAGGAACATGGCTGAGAAAAATCAAAATTTGGGATCACCTCTTTAAATGGAAAGATTGGTACTACTACTTCTGAAGCCATCAAAAAATACATCGAGGAAGTTTTCATAACAATCCTGACAGACCACTATCAATGGCAGCAAATTATAAATGCTGCTACTTCAATCACTTTCACAGTGTGCAGACACCATTCATTATAATTTTTGCATTAATGATCTATATGGATCCTCTGTAGGATTTGGAAAGTAACTACAAAATAAAGCAGTGACTGCTGGCTTCCACATATATAGTTACATGCATACACACATGAACCTGCACTGCTACTTTTAACTCTATTGCTGTGATATCATTGCAGCAACTTAAAAAGGATAGCTATCATAGTAGAGCTGAAAATGTGTTGCTGGAAAAGCGCAGCAGGTCAGGCAGCATCCAAGGAGCAGGAGAATCGACGTTTCGGGCATGAGCCCTTCATAGCAGGGCAAGTTAAATTATTAACAAACTGATACTTTTTACAGGCATTAAAGTCGGTTATGGTAGTACAATATTTCACTTATGGTAACACAAAGATTGAAAAGCACTGCAACTAACATTAAGCCTCCTTCAACAGCAAAGTTGGTCCAAAGTTTTAAAAATAATTAAAAATAACAGTTCTTCACCTCAATTCAAACGTATGAAATAAATGCTTTGCAGGCTGAAGAAAACAGATCATCCAACAGCATATTTGTTGAAACCACTGATATTTTCTATATCCCTTTATAAGATTGGTTAAAAGCAAGTCCACACTGTATGCACTTACATTCATCTGTGTTAATACATAAATAGGCATGCATGCCAATGATTGTAATGTACTTAATTTCTTTGATCAAATCTGAAAATAGGCAAATTACTCTGCTTTTCCAAGAACTTTGCTATAAAACTACATCACCAAGAGACAGATCATCAAATGTGGGGAAAAGAATGTGATCCTGCCAGTTGTGTGATAGACACCAATTCAATTTGCCAAAAATGAGGAGGGCTTTCCCATTCCTGTGTGTTCCAATTTAAAAGTGAAATGCTACTTTACGTAATGTAACTGAAAATTTATCTTCTCAATGTGAAGGTTTGCTCTGAAAAAAAAGTTGCTACTTTATGAAATAGTTCCTTGGAGAACTGATATGCCTCAAAAGTAAAGGCTGAACAGTCTAACATTAATGTGGAAGAATGAATTGGAATAGGTTAAAAAAGACAATTAGAATGGGTATGCTGATGAACATATAAATTTGGAGGAGTAGGCCACATGGCCCCTCAAAATTGCACCATCATTCAATAAGATTATAGTTACTTTGTTTGTGGCCAGAGTTCAACATTCTTATCCACCTTAATCAAGAAAAAAAAGAAAGTTTCTTGAATAAATATCACAAGATATCACTAGAAGATTGTATTGGCAAAATACCATTAGGCTGGCTGGCACAACCTGTAGAAGTGAGAGATAATTATGCGAATGCTACTACTACAGGTACACGCAATGAATGAGATGTTTAGAATCAGACCTTGAGGCGTCTGTGAGTGGTAATGTCTTTACCTCTGAGCCAGGAGGACCAGGTTCAGGTTTCACTTGCCTTAGCAATTTGCAATGACATCCTTGAACAAGTTGATTAGAAAATACCTTCAATTGGACTTATGGTTTTTGTGGCACAGCATTAGTACCTGTTCCTCTGAATCAGTGGGCTCCCAGAGTCAAATCCTACCTGCTCAAGAGGAGTATCATACAGTCCCTGAACAGTTGATTAAAAATATTTAGAATTGGACCTTTCCACACAATTGACCTACCAGCAGTGAAAATGTTAATATGAACTGAGCTGTACAATCAGCAGTAGAATTCTGGCCATTTTCCACCAGCTATTTTATATATAACTACTGCTTTCAACAGTTAGCATAATTCTTCCAGATGATGGGCAGAATCCACTCCCAAATAAATAATCAAAAACAACTCTTTTGACCAAAATCTTACATTCTAAAATAGCAAATTTCTTTGCTCAATATTACTACTCTTATTTCATTGTTTCTGGGTCCAAATCCTGGAATTCCCTCCCTAATGGCATGGTGGGTCAACCCACAGCAGGTGGACTGCAATAGTTCAAGGTGGCAGCTCACAACCACTTTAGAGGGCAATAATTAAATGAGTAATAAATGTTGGCCAGCCAGTGATGCCCACATCCCACAAAATGAAATTGAAACTAGTCAAAATTCTGTTGTCTTGATGACAACTAAAGAACCTTTTGCACTGAAAATTGACAAGACAAATGTGGAATCACATTCTTTCAGACCTAGTTATTTTGAAATTTTAAAGAAAGTGAAACATTCAAATAAAAGATATAAAAATAAACTTTTGTCTCTCTCAAGCCCAAGAAAGGAGATAGATCAAACGCCAAGTAATCTCATTTTCTGAAACGCTAACGATGAATGAGAGGACAGCTCAATGAGTGAAAGAATGATCATGCAATCTCATTAAAAAGATTTCACATTGAAAAAATTCTGAAATATATAGGGAGAAAATAGTAAATATTAAAATAATCCAACTTTTGATTTATGCAAGGTTATTATGGCAAAGGAGTAGAACAAAATAGAATGGTATCTAGTGTTTAAGATATCCACAATTGTTTAATACATTCATCAGTACTAACCTATGATGCACATATATATTCATTATAAAAGCCTGGTAAATTGATTACACGTGGTATGCAGCTGTGAACTTGATATTTATCAATAATAGTCGTGTGAGGAGATAGCTCACTGACAGGCAGAGGAAATGAAAATTGAATAGCTTCCTTGTGTCTAGTCGTCTATTTCTTGAAATGTATCAGTGTCCTGGCTGATGGCAATATAATAGCATTCATTAAAGCATTGCACTTGAATGGTTGATATTTCACTTGAGCAGAACAGTCACACATTTGCCAAGGGCATACGTCATAACTATGATACATATTAACTGTCCTTTAAAGTCAGTGTTTCCAAGTCACTAAACTTGTTTATATTCTCAAGCTGATTTTACTCAACAGCATCACTCTGTCCATATCTGATATTTCTACTACCAACTCCTTTAGACATGTATCCTTCAGAGTAGAATTGGGATCCATAAAATTAAAAGGATAATTAAAGTGCAAGACCATTTGGCCCATTTTAAATCCAATTCATCAAGATGGATCTCAACATTGTCCCTCCCCATCCATCTTGTAGGCATTCAAAATGTCCCTTACATAATTTTTAAGGTTGATGCATCCACTATTCCTGATGAAGGGCTTTTGCCCGAAACGTCAATTTTCCTGCTCCTCGGGTGCTGCCTGACCTGCTGCGCTTTTCCAGCATGACACTAATGTTGCAGCCATTATTCCATCTGTTCCAACACATTAATGACATTTTCAATGTACTTATCTATGCTACACCTAAAGAACATAGAACATTACACAGCAGCACAGGCCATTCAACCCTCGATGTTGTGCCGACCTGTGAACCAATCTGAAGCCTGTCTATTCTACACTATCCTATTTTCATCCTTACGTTTGTCTAATGACCATTTAAATGCCCTTAAAGTTGGTGAGTCCACTACTGTTGCAGGTAGAGCATTCCATGCCCCTACTATGGAGTAAAGAAATGGCCTCTAACATCTGTCCTGTATCTATCACCCCTCAATTTAAAGCTATATCCCCTCATGCTAGCCATCACCATCTGAGGAAAAAGGCTCTCACTGTCCACCCTACCTAATCCTTTGATTATTATACATCTCAATTACGTCACCTCTCAACCTTCTACTCTCTAACAAAAACAGCCTGAAGTCCCTCAGCCTTTCCTCATAGGACTTTCCTTCATACCAGGCAACGTCCTAGTAAATCTCCTCTGCACTCTTTCCAAAGCTTCCACATCCTTCCTATAATGCGGTAACCAGAACCGTATGCAATACTGCAAGTACCGCCGCACAAGAGTTTTGTACAGCTGCAGCATGACCTCATGACTCCCAAACTCAATCCCTCTACTAATAAAAGCTAACACACCATATGCCTTCTTAACAAGCCTATCAACCTGGGTGGCAACTTTCAGGGATCTATGTACGTGGACATTGAGATCTTTCTGCTCATCTACATGACCAAGCATTTTACCATTAACCCAGTACTCTTTACTCCTGTTGCTCCTTCCAAAGTAAATCACCTCATACTTTTCCACATTAAATTCTATTTACCACCTCTCAGCATAGCCCTATTTAGAGATACTCTCTCAGATGCATCATTTTCAGGCTGAAAAATTGAAGTCTCATTTATTACTGGTCATTACTCAATCGGTCACGAAGTCAGAGTATTCCTTTGGGGGAGAGGAACATAAAATTCATCACTCGCTTACTAATGCACAGTTTTCTCCCAATAATAAATCATACTATGTTTACACAGGATTGAAGCAAAATTGCCATGTCTGAAATGCCGGAGTATGTTTCTACTTTTTTTGGAATACTGATAGGATAGTTGCCTCCCTACAGTTACATTACCTGTTTGATTAACTCCACCAAATAATATAAGTTAGTGCCTAATAAAGGAATTAAAAGGAATTACAAATCTGCCCTTAACACCCTCTGAATCATAAAGCATTGTTAGATTAGATTACTTACAGTGTGGAAACAGGCCCTTCGGCCCAACAAGTCCACACCGACCCGCCGAAGCGCAACCCACTCATTTCCTACATTTACCCCTTTACCTAACACTACGGGCAATTTAGCATGGCCAATTTACCTGACCTGCACATCTTTGGACTGTGGGAGGAAACCGGAGCACCCGGAGGAAACCCACGCAGACACGGGGAGAACGTGCAAACTCCACACAGTCAGTCGCCTGAGGCGGGAATTGAACCCAGGTCTCTGGCGCTGTGAGGCAGCAGTGCTAACCACTGTGCCACCGTGCCATCCACATTTTCAAAACATTTTTTTTTAAAGAGAGATTGAAACGTAACAATCTTGGAATTAGCAAGTCAGTCAACACATTATTTGTAAGCAATAAAAGCTGAAATGGCTGAAAAAAATCTTCATATTTGGCAAATCTGATAAGAGTAAGTAGAGTGAACATTTTGGATCCCACGGCCCTTCTTCAGTTCTGAGCGAAGGCAGACTTACCTCCCAACACTTTAGATTGACAATTGATGAACTCTGGCTTCTTGTCGGAAAGATATCGCTGAGAAATATTGTGAAGGATCTGAAAGAAAGTGCATTTCTCGGAGGCTGTGCTTGCAACCCACTGGTCAAAGGTGTTCTCAAACACTAGATCAAATTCAGGACAATCCTGAAAAGAGAAAAAGTTACATTGCTTTATTACTTTTTTCATACTGAAACAATACAAATGCATAATCAAAAATATTAACCTACACATAGTTGGCTAATTCATCAGTTGGTTAGTTTATAACTCAATTATTAGTCCTTAATTGAACTTAATACCAGTGGTGACACATCTGTTGGACAATAATCTTGTAACACTTACTGAATTTAACTGAAATACGGAAACTGAGCATTGAATTGAGTCTTGTGCTTGAACTTTTTTTAATGCATGATTTTTATTGGTCAGCTTTCATCAGAACACTAAGCGATCATAGCAGACTGAACAGTGCACTAATGTAATATTAGCAGTGACAGCAATACATGTAGTGTTTTAATTTATCAACACATTAGTGCAAAAGTATTCAAATATTGCAGCATTTGGATCAAGTGAGTTCAATTTGTTTCTTTAAACAATTGAAATTGCTGGCAACAACCCTGTGGCAATTTATTCTCCTAAACACACTGACTCTTACTGTACCAGAGTTCCTGAGCCTGACAGCATTCCACAAGGACCATTCCTTCCACAAAACCTTAGTCTACTCGTCCATCACGCCAAACAGCTCTTCACTATCCCTGACCCATTCCAATGCAATTCATTAAGTCTGACACTTGCCCTTTTACCTCATTTGTCACTGCCCTGAACACATCTTTCAGGTGAAGCAGCAACTTACTTGTACCTTTTCCATCTAGTCTACAGTATTCACTGCTCTCAATGCAGTCTCCACCACAGTGGCGAGATCAAATGCAGAGGCCGTGTGTGACTCCTTTGCAGACCTCCACTCTGACTATGAGAATCATTCCAAATATCACTTACCATTTCACATACATCATATTGCTCTAATGTCCTAGGCCTGTTGCAATGTTCCAGCAAAGCCAAATGCAAGATCTCATTTTTTGTTCAGGCACTTTGCAACCTTCAAGTATCAGCATGGAGTACAATATCAGACCTCAAACTCTATTCTCCATTTTGATTACACCCCTGCCCCAGTCTTGTGTTTACACAAATTTTGTCAATACAGCTGAACTATATTTGCTATTTGAGCCCATCATTAACATCTATCCTTTATCTATTTTGCTTCTCCACTAACATCAACACACTCTGCCTTTTGCTTTCCTTGCTCCACCTCCCCTCTTTCTACACAAAGAAAAACATTTCTCTTGCTCTCTGCAGATATGAAGTAGTTAGATTGGGATTGAAATGATAACCTTGTATCTCTCTCTGCATATGCAGCCAGACTTACTATTTTCACTAATTTTATCAGTTACTACTCATTGGGAGTTTCATTCTTGAAGAGAAAGCAAATATCTGTCTGATAATAGTGAACAAAGTTATCAGCTACCATGGCATTTCACACTGTCCATTTTTATTTCCGCTTGAATATGTCAACAAAGTATTTTTGATTTTGTGCTTCTGACTTTAAATGAATGCTTCAGTGCACAGTGTCATTGTGAGATATCCATGCATAAATAGGATTCTGACTTTTGCATCAAATGTAGGTATTCCATGTACAAATCTATATTTACAACTGTATTTAAATATCCTGCTTTCAGGAAGCTGTACTAATTTATTTTAGCAAATCAGTTTAGAGTGCTTGTTTAATTGTTACCATAACATTAACTCTTGCCCCAAGGTTTTTGCAATTTTTGTTTTTAATTTGCTCAAGGAATATGAATGTCACAAACAAGGCCACTACTCATTACCCATTTCGTTCTAACTTTGACTAAGTGATGGCACCATGACAGTCCACATGCAGGTTTATAAAGAAGGACTTGCAGAATCTTACCCCAATAACAGTAAAGGAGCAGTGATGGAGTTGCAAGTCAGGATGGTGTATGGCTTGGAGAGAATTTTGCAGGCAGTGGTGTTCTCATGCATCTATTTCCCTCATTCTTCTAGGTAACGGATGCCATAGGTTTACTAAGAGGCCTCAAAAGGAACCTCGTGTAGATGTGCAGTGCAAGTTGCATATGGTACACATTGCTTCCACTGGTGCTAGCGGAAGCAGTGTGTGAATGCACTGCATTGACCTGGATTGTATCAGCCCAATCATGAAGGCAAGCAGAAAATTCAACTCCACTTTGGCCTTATAGATGATCAAAAGGCATTCTGAAGTCAGGTGTGTTACTAACTGTAAACATTTCTAGTCTCTGACCAGTTCTTGTCTCACTTTTTCAAGACTGATTCAGTTACCTTTCTGGTCAATGTAGTATACAATATATTTTCCTTTAGGCAAATGAATGAGAACTGCACAACATAATTCTCCAGGGGTAGTTTCACAATATTTCACCCAGCTATTAAGCAGCAGTTGAGTGCATTGGACACATCATGACTGTAGTACTGAACACTTGTGCATTTCAGATTCTTCTTAAATGGTGAAAGATTGGAAAGTATTTATATCCAAAAGGTCTAAGGCAACTTTACTCTAAGTCACTGAAATTTAGCAGGTGTACACAGCAAGCAATTCAGAAGAAAAATGAAATACAATCAAATTATTACTTCCTCCTGTACTCAAATTTTCGTGTTGAAGACTAACAGACTGCTTGCCTTAGGAATTGCATGGGCCCAAAAGAAAATACAGAGAACTTTCCTTGCTTTTTGTCCCTGCAAAGATAGTGATCCCATTAAATTTAAAGAGCATGGCATAATGCTAATATATTTAATTTATTCATATTTCTAATGCTCACCACATTAAGAGTGGACAGTAAACCCATGCATCTCAGGAACACTTGGTAGAAAACATGGTTTTCCGGTGTAAGGATTTTGATCTGAAGCCCAGACACATTGCATTAACAGTTATATACATTACCACTTAATTTCTATTGTATCCTTATGAGTAAGACAAGCACAACATTTCTTAAAGTGATGTTGTATGTTAATCGCAATTGTAAATGTGCCTTTCTTCCATTATTTGTTTCACCACTGACCCTGTTGGGATCGATGCCATTCACTTGTCGGAGTTGATCAAGCATCCACTGTGACCTTCTCACAAAAGATGACGACCCTTCAAACTGCTTGACTTTGGTAACAGACACCAGTGCTGGTTTCTTATTGGTCACTGAAATAAAAAAGAATACAAGTCACTTATGTGACAGAAATACAGACAGCCCTTGTTAACTTGTTCACTCATAGGTAGTAACAATTTGAAAATGACAGTGATTGACTGAAATGAATAACAGCAACCAAATTATTTTTCAGGGATAATTTCAAAAAATTCCTAATTCACTCATCCTACTTCCATGGTCTCCAGGCACAACGAGGCAAATTCAGGTCTTTTATAGCTTGATCTCCTTGCAGAAATTATCAATTACTCCATGTCAAGTGCTTCTTGAGATGTACCTGAACCAGTGCGGTCTACCTCTATCAAAATTCAAAACAAAATTCTACCAGTAACCTGCTCAAGACCTTATCTTCAATTGCTGAAAATGTGTTGCTGGAAAAGCGCAGCAGGTCAGGCAGTATCCAAGGAGCAGGAGAATCGACGTTTCGGGCATGAGCCCTTCTTCATGCTCGAAACGTTGATTCTCTTGCTCCTTGGATGCTGCCTGACCTGCTGCGCTTTTCTAGCAACATATTTTCAGCTCTGATCTCCAGCATCTGCAGTCCTCACTTTCTTACCTTCAATTGGGCAATTTCGCTCAAATCCATAACTTGGAATTTTCTATCAGGAGCAAGTTACGCTGCTCGTGGTTGATCTGGTAGAAAGTTACCCATAAAAATTTAAATGGCTGCTCTGTCTATTTCAAATTGTGTGACATTAATTTCATTCCACATTAGCTGCAGGGAATTTCCAGCATTCAGCACCAGAGACGTCATCAAACAAGTTTAGCAGGTAATCCACACTGAAGGAATTTCACGGACAACAAACAAGTAAAAGCCACTTTTTAAATGAGAGAAATAATGATGGGAATATACATGATTAAGAAATAAGTCAAAATATCAAACTTCTAAAAACTACACTTTTTTATTTGAATAAAGAAACGCCAAAAACACAAAAACTTTTTTCAGATTTTACGGTGAGATAAGAAGGGTAAAATGTGGAAGTTCACATGAAATCAAGTAAACCAAAACTTTCAACTGTATGGACTGCAATAGTAAACTATGCAGAGGAACAAAGAATCATAGACAGTAATTCCTGGATGCATGTTTAAACTCACTGGGTAAAAATCACATTCTCATTGAGTGTACTTTTTATTCCAGTTCTTAACCAGCCCAAATACTTTCTGCTCTACAGCCTTTGACTAGGTGCAATAGCTAATGCATTCTGTTTAAGAACCTTCACCTTGCTACTTCTCTTACAGCCTTCCAAAGAGCATTCAAAACCTGTATCTTGTCTTTAGTTATTAGTCCTGGTGTTTTTTTCCAATTTCCAGTGCCCAGGAATTTTTCATCTTTGTTAAATACTGGACAAGGAAACAAAGCTTTCATTTTAATTTTGAGGTTGAATTCTGATCTCATCTTGAGCTTGACACATGATAGGATTTTCATCTAATTCAGAGTTTTGCAAGAACGAACTTTTTAGTATGAAAGGAACCATTGTTCTGAAAGCGAGCTGTACTATGTTCTGATGAAAGGTGTTTCTTTCTCCATAGATGCTGTCAGACCCGTTGAATATTTCCTGCTTCTTATTTCAGAATTCCAGGATCAGCAGAATGCTTCCCTTGTTACACTATGTTTGCTCATGTAATCTGTGCTTAATGCCTCGCCTCACAGCACATACAGTCACACATTCTTCCATTATACCACACCATGACACAGCACTCAATGTTTTCTACCTTAGAAACTGAAAGTTGGAAAGTAGCAGAATGAAGTAGAGAAATAAGGAAAAATACAATTAAGAAATAAAACCGATATAATTCTCAATGCTGAGCTATTCTAAAATGAGAGAGAAATTGATTAAGATTTTGTATGTGTATTCCAGTCACTATAGGAGGCAAATTGCTAAATATTATATTTTGTATTAAGGAAAATTAGCATGCCAGATATTTTCAGCAGAGCTATAATTAAATGATTCAGACTCCTATGTTGGATTTGCAAATTTCAGAAGATCATGTGACATTTCAACTGCATCCAGAGGCAGATTTAACCACTCCTTATTGCTGCTTTATCCCTGGTCTTTTTGCAGAGAGGTAATTGCCATTTGGAGTTATGATGTCATTAGGTTTTAGTAAAATTTCCATTTTACTATCTTGAGATGTCACTAGTGCATCTTGCATCAATACGATTTATCTCGAGTGCTGCCTCATGATAATGAGTGGCAGATAGTCAGCATTGTCTTAGAGATTTGGATATTATACAAATGGTATTTCATTGTAAATTATATCTAGTTCAAAAACTGCAATCACCAATTAAAATTGATTTATAATTTTGCATTTGAGACAAAAATTCTAAATTAAAATACAGTACAGACTACAATTTTTTTTTACACTGATCATATGACATTAGCAATGTTGCTTTATCACAAAAACTAATTCTACTAGATTGGCTCTGGGAAAGGAGTGTATTCAGGCACTAAACAGACAACGTTCCAAAATTAAACAGAAAGCCTCCACCAACTTTACCACTTGAAGTTATTTATTTTTATAACATTCCTTCAAGACACTGACTGAACTGAGAGGTTTGATTTATTTCCAGACTAGAACAACAATTGGCAGAGCATTTCAGCTTGCACTCTCAGGTTAACAAAACTTAGATACATGTATTGTTGCAGAGTTCCCCATTTAATTCAGTTTGTGTGCAGTTCATTAGATTAAGAATTTCACTAGACAACTGACGTTTAACGACTGCACTTCTTAATTAGAATTTTTATTATTTAAAAGAATAACAAACATGAATTTTTAAATACTCGAAGTATAAATTTCAATAATTTACATTTTAGAAAATACATGAAATCTGTCTGAAGGACTGAAATGTATGGAGAGTGTTTCACTTCAGTTTGCATTTTTCTTACAAGACAGAAACAGACCATTCAACCCATCAGGTCATTTCCACCATTTTACTCCACATACATTATTCTGCCTGTCCTCATTACTATGTAATAACTCTATTACTGTGCTCTTCAATTTCTCGCTCAAGTCTTCAGCTGGCTACCACTTAAACGTAAGTAGAATATTTGTCTCAAGCACTCGCCAAATATTCTAAACTTTTTCACCCAAAGATATAAAAAGTGTATCTTAAATTGTCTATGGATTTATATACAATTTTAACACCAAGACAAACTAGACAGATAGTTGCAATGGAAGCAATTCTGATAGGCCTATTCACATTTGAGTGAGGGTGACTTGGCTTTTAAAAAAATTCTAGATGATGAAACACACTCAACTTTACCACTTCATTTCTTCCAATGGTCACCCAAACAACACTCAATCAGACATCATAACAGAAATACAGGGCATTAAGGCCATCAAGTTAGCACAAGCCTTTATCTTTCTCAGAATGGAGTTAATTTAATGATGCCCTCCTACTTGCACTACGTACCTTTTCAAACAACTGTTCATTTTGAAGGGCTTGCAGTAAGAATGAAAAGAGTGAAAATCGAGACTTCAGGAGCTAATTCTTCAACTTGCATGCAATCAGCACCCAGTAACTTGCACACCTTGAGCTGGCTGTTTCTTTTTTTTTAATGCTTTCATTCTTTTCTCGTTATCTGAATCAATAGCTCTCTAATTCCTAGTAACACCTTGTTGAAGATATTAGTGTTTGCATTGCTTTTAACAAAACAGAGTGGAAGCGCTCCTGCCACTTAATTTTTTATGCATAGAAAAGCCCTATTACTTCATTTCAAATTACCCACTTTTTTAACATATTCTTCTATAATGTATTAATTCTCTCTTTACACTTATTGCATGTGCTCCTCATTTCCTCGTACGAACAGTTTGAATTAATTTCATTGTGTCCTCATTTAGATTAATGCTAATTAAAATGATTTTCTACATTACTCTACCATTGATGTCCATTTTCTCCTTTTGGAGAATATATTTATTTCATATTAGAGGATATTTGAACTGATTTGCTGACATATTCACCATTTTTTTTCTGCCCAGTTATTTGGGCCAGATTGGCCTATCACAGCGAACACTTATTTTTCTAACCCCAATTTTTCACTGTTGACCTTTCAATATAGTTTCCTACTTTTAGCATTTTATGGTGTGATTGTTATTTCTTATTTTCTTTGCCACGCTCACAGAAATAATTTGCCCCACTTGGTTTCTCAAAACTAAAACAAAAATAATATTTTATTTCCTTACTGGAATAGAAATTAATTGTCTAGAAATCAGTCATGATGCATTTTAAGTAGTAACAATATGGACTGACTGCATTCTTGTCTGTGCTCTGTTTTTTGAATCCTATTATTCTAACAATGCCCTTGAACGGTTTCCAACTCTACCTGTTTTGCACTGTTTGGTGGCCTGCAACATTCACGAAGAATTGCACAATTTCTCTAACTACTTCTTATCCATAGAGTTTGGATCAACGTTAGAACAATCAGGAAGAAGTTGGATTATGACAAAATCCTTCACAAATTGCGTCATTCCACCACATTGTCATAAATAGAAATATTATAATCATGGCCCGTCAAATGTAAATCGCATCTCCTTATATTTACTAATTATATCCCTTAAAGTCATTAACCTCAGTTTTTGCTTAATGTTTTGCGTATTCACAGACATAACTTAAAATCAAAAATCCATTTTTTTGGGATCATAGTTTTTTTTGGCCCTTGTCCTCCATATCCACAACTGTTTTTGCTTTGTAATGACTCAGTGCTTTCGCTACTTTTTCTCTCCCTCTCTTCTCCATATCACCACGCTCCCCCTCCAGCAGTACTTTCTTGCTTTTTGCTTCAGCTACACCTCCTCTTACAAATCAAATTAATTTTGTTTTCCTCTCTAGTCCCAAAATTTACAGGTGATCTTCCATCCAGTATCTGAAATTTACAGAAAGGAGTAAATCAAGGAGAAGATACAGATCTGAATGACTTGTTTTAATAATTTTGACACAATTTCTGACTGCCTCTTGTCTATTGCCGATTCCTTGAACCGGCCTAACCTGTAATCAAGTGACTACTGTAGCCATCTTAAGTCAGTATTGTCATGATAGGGACTGTCAATGCTCAGCTGTCATCTTTCATACCTGGGATATCACATGCAAGAACTGACTTAAGATGGCCACAGTGGTCACACGATTGCAGGTTAAGCCAGTTCAAGGAATCGGCAATAGACAAGAGGGAGTCAGAAATTGTGTCAAAATTATTAAAACAAGTCATTCATATCTGTATCTTCTTGTTTAACTCCTTTTTGTAAATTTCAGATGCTGGGAGGAATATCACCTGTAGATTATCCCGCTTTTAACGAAAAAAATCACATCTGGAAACTGGAATACACAAATTACTTTCAGGCAATTGCTTTTTAGCGGACTGGAAAAAAGAAATAATGATGGATTGAAAACAAAATTGAAAAGCTGTGCTCTGGCTTGCTGACTCAGCCTCTTGAAAGCACTTGGCTACAAAACAAAAACTAGAGAAACATCCATTCACCAATAACAAGGATTTCTACAAATTCAACACTGCTGAGGATACAAATGATCAATTAATTAACAATGGTCTCAGGTTTAAACCTTCCACCTTAAGGATGCTTTTAACCAGGCCTACTCTTGGTCTCCCTTCTTGTACTACTCCCTCAGGGAGGAGCTGACAAATGGCAAGTAATATTATTGTCACACAAATGCCAGGCAATGTCTCTTATTGGAAGTGGTCAATCTAACCACTGTCCCTTGACATTTAATGGCATTATCCTCTCAGAATTTCCCCATCAACAATCATGGAGTTACCATTAACTAGAAATTCAACTGGGCTCAATGAACATAGTGGCTACAACAGGTCAGAGGCTAGGAATACTGTGGTGAGTAACTCACCTCCCGACTCCCCAAAGCATATCCATCATCTGGAAGACTAATCGTTAGGAATGGGATGGAATACTGCCCACTTGCCTGGATGAGTGCAGTTTCACCAACATTCAAGAAGCTTGACACCATATAGTACAAAGCAGCCCACTTGATTGGCAGTACACCCACAAGCATCCACTCCCTCCATCACCAAAACTCAGTAACAGCAGTGTGCACTAAGAGACAGTGTAGAAATTCAAAGATCTCCAGACATCACCATTCAAACCCATGATCACTTTGGCATGGGCATAGGCAGCAGATACATGGGAACACTAGCATCTGCAAATTCCACTCCCAGTTACTCCCATCCCAATTTGGAAACATGTTGCTGATCCTTCAGTATCACCCGGTCAAAATCCTGGAAATCCCTCCCTAAAGGCATTGTGGGTCAAGACACAGCACATGGATTTCAGCAGTTCAAGAAATCAGTTCACCACCATCTTCTCAAGGGCAACCAGGGACAAGCAATAAGTGTTGGCCAGGCAACAATATCCACATCCCAAGGGTGAATATACAAGTTATTGTAACTGGCTGATTTTCAAGACTGGAGGATAGTGCACAATTATGTTTCCCAGGGGCCAGTTTTAGGGCTTGGTGTTTTTAATTGATTTTGATATTGATACAGAACAAAATGTTAAAACTTTCTAATACCACCAAACCTCAGAAAAGAACACTAATTGTTTGCAACAGGACATAGATATGGTAGCAGAATGGTTAGACAGAATTTAATAAGAATTATGGGATTTATTTATTTTGGCAGGGGGGTTAGGGAGAGAGAGAGAGAGAACTTTTCCACAAAATTTAATGTGCACAGGGTAAAAGGAATCTCAGGGTCTTATAGGCGGCACTAAACTCTTAGTTAAGAAGCCCAAGTACAAAAGCAAAGAAGTCATGTGCTAGAACTTGATAAAGCCCTGCCCTTTAGGATAATAGGGGGCCCTCAGGAGGCTGCAAACAAGATTTAGCATGATGGTTCCATGCATGAGGTATTTAGCTATAACATTAGGTTGGAGAAGCAGGGATTGAATTCCTTGGAACAAGGCAAATTGAGGGGAGTTCAAACAGAAGTGTCCAAGATGATGCCAGGTTTACATAAGGTGGGCAAAAAAAGGCTTTTGTTATTGCTGATCAATCTGAGACTCAATCCTTTAACTAAGGGTTTGGACAAGGGATGATTTTGGGGAGGCACTTTTGGGGAGTGTGAAAAATAACTTCTAACATTGTGTAATAATGACTTTGATTCTCAGGAGGGCGGAGGAAGTGGACACAATTAAATGAAAATTTAAGTGGGCACTTGAGGGAAATAATATTGCATGACGATGCAGATAGAACCAAGGGATTGGGGCCGACTGGATTCCTCCAAAGAGTCAGCGTGACTCTACAGACCAAATGGATCTTTGCATGCTATAAATAATGCCATGGCTCAACTGTACTGCTTTCATCCACCTAACCTAGCCATATTGTCAGGAATTCTAATGGATTTCTTCAGCACATGCTGCTTTTCAATCTCTTGTTTTGAGGATTTTTAGAAACATTTCCAAGAGACATTTCTAAATTACAAACCCAAATAAACTCTTTAACCACTGCCAATGTTATGCAATCTTGAACAACTTTTAATACTCGTGGCTCATGGTGCAAAACATTTTAATGATGGTAAATACCTGTTTATAGTTTTTGCGAACGCACAATGTCTGCTGAGTGCAAGTGCATTTTTTGTCTATTTTGGCCCCAATCAATCTCTTAAACAGATTGACAATAGCGCGAAAATCTTAAAGTAAGTTCTGTTTCACAAACATGGAGAATATTTTTAGTACCTTGACAAAAACTGCTAGTGCACACTACCAATACAAAGGATACTTTCTAGCTAAGTACTCAATATGATAGGTTGGTATAATTCCACATTACTGCCCATTTATTTAGGCCATCAATTTACCATTGAATGCCGTTTAGGAAATCATATTAATGTCAGTAAACTTCAAGCTCAACTTGCTAAACAGGTTTTCTGGCTTCAAATGAAGTTCTGCCATCTCTAAACTGCAAGAATTAATGATCCAGAGGAAAGAAATGAAGAAAGGGTTCTCAGATGCTGTTAATCTTATAACAGAAGCTGTGGGAATTTAATATAAAAATCTATTTTCTGTCACCATTTAGTCTGACTTCATTTGTTACAAAGCACTAGGCACAGCAAATTCTGTACAGTGTAAACTGGGAATGCACAGAAAGAAACACTCAATGGGAACCATAAGACATAAAATTTAGGAACAAGTTTAACCTCCGGGATCACTTTATGCTGTCCGTGATCAAATGAAAGTGATTTTTCAATTATATGCCTCTTGAAATATTACCATCTTAATTATGAAAATGAGACCCAAGGAATTTTGAAATGTTAGCTTTGCGACATTTTCTTCATTCAGTAATTGAAATTATCTTCCACCCACCATGTAAAAGATTAGCCAAACAACAAAAGTCATCACTTGGGATTCATTTTCAATTCAATCTTCATAATGATCCCAATGGCTCTGGAAATCTAGGGCCCTCTTGTCGTAACTTTCCCTACATCCTTCCAATAAAATATTGAAGTTAAGAAACTAACTAGTCTTGACTTCAAGGACATTTTGAATGGTTTTAGGGACGGAACCTCTTGCTTATTCCAAACAGGATGTGGAGGAGCCAGTGTTGGACTGGGGTGGACAAAGTTAAAAATCACACACTACCAGGTTATCATCCAAAAGGTTTATTTGGAAGCATTTGTGTTTGGAACACTGCTCCTTCATCAGGTAGCTGTGGGGTAGGATCATAAAGAGACAGAATTGACAGCAAAAACAATTAATGTCATGCTACTGAAATGATATATTGAATAAACCTAGTTTGCTGTTAAGCCTTTCACTGTTTAGAATGGGTAGCAGGTTTCGGGTTCATTAAGTTCTTTTAAGTCACATTCTCGAAATAAGTTAAGGTTTTATGAAAAAAAAATTCAGACAATGTATTAAAGGTGTGAGGTTAGTGTCTATCTGTATCCCAAACTTGAGTCAGACCAGTTCTATTTCCAAAGTGGGGAATACATAAAGTATTCGAGGAGAAAGTGAGAACTGCAGATGCTGGAGATCAGAGCTGAAAATGTGTTGCTGGAAAAGTGCAGCAGGTCAGGCAGCATCCAAGGAGCAGGAGAATCGACGTTTCGGGCATAGGCCCTTCTTCAGGAATGAGGAAAGTGTGTCCAGCAGACTAAGATAAAAAGGTAGGGAGGAGGGACGTCGGAAATGCGATAGGTGAAAGGAGCTCAAGGTGAAGGTGATAGGCCGGAGTGGGGGTGGGGGCGGAGAGGTCAGGAAGAAGATTGCAGATTAGGAAGGCGGTGCTGAGTTCGAGGGATTTGACTGAGACAAGGTGGGGGGAGGGGAAATGAGGAAACTGGAAAAATCTGAGTTCATCCCTTTAGTTGGAGGGTTCCTAGGCGGAAGATGAGGCGCACTTCCTCCAACCGTCGTGTTGTTGTGGTCTGGCGATGGAGGAGTCCAAGGACCTGCATGTCCTTGGTGGAGTGGGAGGGGAGTTGAAGTGTTGAGCTATGGGATGGTTGCATCCGCTGCACCTGATGTGGCCTCCTCTATATTGGGGAGACAGGCCGCATACTTGCGGAACGTTTCAGAGAACACCTCTGGGACACCTGGACCAACCAACCCAACCACCCCGTAGCTCAACTCCCCCTCCCACTCCACCAAGGACATGCAGGTCCTTGGACTCCTCCATCGCCAGACCATAGCAACACGACAGTTGGAGGCAGTGCGCCTCATCTTCCGCCTAGGAACCCTCCAACCACAAGGGATGAACTCAGATTTTTCCAGTTTCCTCATTTCCCCTCCCACCACCTTGTCTCAGTCAAATCCCTCGAACTCAGCACCGCCTTCCTAACCTGCAATCTTCTTCCTGACCTCTCCGCCCCCACTTCAGTCCAACTTGTCCATGCCGACCAGATATCCCAACCTAATCTAGTCCCATTTGCCAGACATTGACCCATATCTCTCAGAACTCTTCTTAAATCATATACCCATCCAAATGTCTTTTAAATGTTGTAATTGTACCAGCCTCCACTTCCTCTGGCAGCTCATTCCATTCACGCACCACCCTCTGCGTGAAAGAGTTGTATCTTAGGTTTCTTAAATCTTTCCCCTCTCACCCTAAACCTATGCCCGTTAGCTCTGGGCTCTCCAACCACAGGGAGAAGACCTTGTCTATTTACCCTATCCATGCCCTGCATGATTCTGTAAACCTCTATAAGGTCACCCCTCAGCCTCTGACGCTCCAGGGAAAACAGCCCCAGCCTATTCAGCCTGTCCATATTGCTCAAACCCTCCAACTTCAACAACACCCTTACAAACCTTTTCTGAACTGTCAAGTTTCACAACATTCTTCCTACAGGAGGGAGACTTGAATTGCACACAATATTGCAACCGTGGCCTAACCAATGTCCTGTACAGCTGCAACATGACCAATGCTCTGCTCCATAAAGGAAAGCATTCTAAACGATGCTTTCACCAGCTTATTTACCCACAACTCAACTTTCAAGGAACTGTACCTGCACTCCAATACTCCCCATGACTTACTATTAAAATGTAGAAGTCCGGCCCTGATTCTTCAAAAATGCAGCACCTCACATTTATCCAAATTAAATACCATCTGCCACTCCTCAGTCCATTGGCCCATCTGATCAAAGATCCCATTGTAATCTGAGGTAACCTTCTTTGCTGTCGACTACACCTCCAACTTTGGCATCATCTGCAAACTTACTAACCACACCTACGTTCACATCTAAATCATTTACATAAATGAAAAGTAGTGGACCTAGCACCGAACTTTGTGGCACACCACTGGTCGCAAGCCTTCAGTCTGAAAAGCACTGGTCCACTACCATCCTCTGTCTTCTACCTTTTAGCCAGTTCTGAATCCAAATGGCTAGTTCTCCCTGTAAGCCATGTGACCTAACTTTGCTAAACCATTCTACATGAGGAATCTTGTCAAACGCCTTACTCAAGTTCATACAGATGACATCCACTGCTCTGCCCTCGATCCTCTTCGTTACTTCTTCAAAAAACAATCAAGTTCAAGAGACATGATTTCCCACACAAAGCTATTTTGACTATCCCTCATCAGTCCTTGCCTACCCAAATGCATGTAAATCCTGTCACTCAGGATTCCATCCAACAACTTGCCCACCAATGATGTCTGGCTCACCAGTCTATAGTTCCCTGGCAATTCCTTACCACCTTTCTTAAACATTGGCACCACATTTGCCAACTTCCAGTCTTCTAGTCCCTCACCTGTGACTATCGATGATCCAAGTATCTCAGCACGGGGTCCAGCAATCACTTCCTCGCTTCCCAGAGTTCTAGGGATTTATCCACCTTCATGCATTTTAAGGCAGCTCGCATCACCTCCTCTGCAATATGGACATTTTTCAAGATGTCATCTATTTTCCCACATTCTGTGACTTGTAACCACGTAAATGAGTAGTATATAGTATTTTATAGGTATTGAACAGTTGATATGAACCAAGGTCTGACACCTGCTGTGTGCTGAATTAGCTTTCTCAACTAGCTTAGCATCCATGACAAGATTATATTGCTTTAGAAGGGGCAATTAAGAATCGTTGATCAGAATTTCAATTATACTCAAATTAGAATAAATATGAAGTACTGCATAATCCTAGTAGCCAAGCAAGGTGATGTGGTCATTGCAGTGAAGGTACAAGATTGATTTAGGACTACAATCAGCAAATTGACAAAATTAGTATAGTTAAAAACCATAAACAAAGAACTCTTGTGGCATGACCGCTGGTTAAAAGTTCAGGGTTCAAGATTTGCCTGCACCTGAGGTATATCACAACATGCCTGAATAAGTTGATTAAGAATTCAGGAATTTTCAAAATTTCTTCATATTCTATTTAACGGATTATAGTAAAAGTTGGATTAAGTTTTATGAATGAATAAGCTATCTACATTTCTATGATAATTTCACATTCCTCACAGTACCACCATGTGTCAGATCAGAAACTTCAATCTGATGCTGAATTGGAGATGCTGATACTTACAGTCGAACAGTGGGTAACTTCAATACCAAAAGCTTGTACGCACAAAGGTCACAAATGAAATGGCAGCATCTAATGCCATCATCAAATTCCTCTCACTACACAGTTCATAACAGGCTCAGTACAGTACATAGAATTACTTACAAGTCACAACATGGAAATAGGCCATTTGGCTTAAGCAAATGTTGGGTTTTTATCCTCCTCACAAGCCATAGTTTAAATCCATTCCCCATTCTTCTCATATTCCTTTAACTATAAATTTAATCTTTTTAATGTGGATTCCACCACCAATTGTGGTGGTGCATTCAGAAGGCTCTAAATCTTTTGCCTGAATCTAACTTTATAACTAGATCTCATCTGGACCTCTCAACTATGAGAAATAATCCATTTCAATCTATTAATTTTTTGCCTAATTTCAAACACTTCCATCAAACCATTTTTTAATCTCCTTTGTTCTAATGAAATGAGCCCCAATTTTGTAAATCAGTCTTCATATTTATATTTCTTTGCCAGATAGCGCCAAGTGAATCATTGCAATCTTGTTTGCAAGATGCCCAAAACTACATATCATTTTACCTATGCTCTTGCTCAGAATACAGAGGTTAGCAAGTGTTGCGAAGATTTGTAGCTCAGGTTGAGATCCTAGGTTTGCTCGCTGAGCTGGAAGGTTCATTTTCAGAAGCTTCATCACCATACGAGGTAACATCTTCAGTGAGCCTCTGGACGAAGTACTGATGTTTCCTGCTTTCTATTTATACGTTTGGGTTTCCTATGGTGAGGCCACGTCATTTCCTGTTCTTTTTACCAGGGGGTGGTAAATGGAGTCCAAATCGATGCGTTTTTCGATAGAGTTCTGGTTGGAATGCCATGCTTCTAGGAATTCTTGTATGTGTCTCTGTTTGGCTTGTCCTAGGATGGATGTGTTGTCCCAGTTGAAGTGGATTCCTTCTTTAGCTCTATGTAAGAATACTAGTGAGAGAGGGTCATGTCGTTTTGTGGCTAGTTGATGTTCATACATCCTGGTGGCTAGTTTTCTGCCTGTTATCCAATGTAGCATTTGTTACAGTTCTTGCGAGGTATTTTGTAAATGACATTAGTTTTTGCTTGTTATCTGTATTGGGTCTTTCAAGTTCATTAGCTGCTGTTTTAGTGTGGTGATGGGTTTGTGGGCTACCATGATGCCAAGGGGTCTGAGTAGTCTGACAGTCATTTCCAAGATGTTTTTGATGCAGGGAAGAATGGCTAGGATTTTTGGACGTGTTTTGTTTGGGTTTGTTGCTGAGAAAATCGGTGGACTGTGTTCATTGGGTACCCATTCTATTTGAATACATGGTATAGGTGATTTTCCTCTGTTCTGCGTAATTCCTCTGCGCTGGCTCATTGAAATAATGTTCTGATGCAGCTTCATTTGTGCGTGTTGGGATGATTGCTTCTGTAGTTCAATATTTGATCCATAGGTGTCGTTTTCCTGGAGATGCTGGTTTGAAGTTTCCCATTGGCTGTTCGCCCTACTGTGACATCTAGGAATGGCAGTTTGTTGTTGCTTTCCTCCACTTTATTGAATTTTATGCCAGTAAGGGTATTATTGATGGTCTTGAAGGTTTCCTCTAATTTGTTTTGTTTAGTAATGACAAAGGTGTCAATCATGTAGCGGATCCAAGTTTGGGTTGGACGGTTGACCGAGCTGTTTGTTTGAGTTTCTGCATTACTGTCTCTACTAAGAACCCGGATATCGGAGGTCCCATGGGTTGGTTTGTTTGTAGGCTTTATTGTTGAAGGTGAAATGGGTGGTAAGGCATAGGTCCACTAGTTTGATGATACGGTCCTTGCTGATGAAGTTAGTGGTGTTTGGTGTCTGTGTCTTTGGGTCACCTGATACTGTAGTCAGTGTTTTCTTGACCAGGTTGATGTTGATTGATGTAAACTGGGCTATTACATCAAATGAGACCATTATTTCATCCTCCTCGATCTTAGTGCCTTTGATGGTCTTCAGCAATTCTTTGGTGGAGTGGATGGAGTGGCGGGAGTCTTCTACTAAGTGTTTTCATCTTTGGCATAGCTCCTTGGCCAATCTGCAAGTTGGTGTTCCAGGTAGCGAGACTATGCATCTAAGGAGGGCTCCTGGTTTGCAAATTTTGAGTAATCCATAGAAGTGTAGCATGTTGGATCCATCCAGTTTAATTTTTTGGAACTCTGTCTTATTTATTTCTCCAGATTTCAGAAGTTCTAGTCCCCCCTGCCAGCACCTGCCCCATATCCCTCCAAACCCCTCCTATTAACATACCAATCCAGATGCCTTTTAAATGCTGCAATTGTACCAGCCTCCACCACTTCCTCTGGCAGCTCATTCCATATACGTACCACCCCCTGCGTGAAAAAGTTGCCCCTTAGGTCTCTTATGTCTTTCCCCTCTCACCCGAAACCTATGCCCTCCAGTTCTGGAATCCCCCACTCCTGGGAAAACATTTGTCTATTTATCCTATCCATGCCCCTCATGATTTTATAAACCGCTATAAAGTCATCCCTCAGCCTCCATCGCTCCAGGGAAAACAGCCCAAGCCTGTTCAGCCTCTCCCTCAAATCCTCCAATCCTGGCAACATTCTTGTAAATCTTTTCTGAACCCTTTCACGTTTCACAACATCCTTCTGATAGGAAGGAGACCAGAATGACACGCAATATTCCAACAGCTTGTTGGTAAGTGTGGTATCTGCAAGTAGTGCATTCACTTTTTCAATGTAGTCTCTTTGATATAAAATGACTGTCAAGAATCCTTTGTATGCAGATAGGATAACAATGTTTTTATCTTTATTAGTCTTTCTAGTGCTTTCCTTTATTGTGTATTGAGTGTGTATCCTTCCTTTTTCCTGCTTTTAGTTGATGCTACCAAATCCTTTGTATGCAGATAGGATAACAATGTTTTTATCTTTTATTAGTCTTTCTAGTGCTTTCCTTTATTGTGTATTGAGTGTGTATCCTTCCTTTTTCCTGCTTTTAGTTGATGCTACCATAAATGAAGTTGCATCAGAACATTATTTCAACGAGCCATCACACACTGCAGCACAGATGAACTATGCAGAGCAGAGGAAAATCACCTATACATCGTATTCAAAAAGAATGGGTACGCAGTCTGTCGATTTCTCAGAAACAAACCCAAACAAACAGACAAAACACGTCCAGAAACCCTAGCCACTCTCCCCTACATCAAAGACATCTCGGAAATGACTGCCAGACTACTCAGACCCCTTGGCATCATGAGAGCCCACAAACCCACCAACACACTAAAACAGTAGCTAATGAACTTGAAAGACCCTATACACACAAGCAAAACTAATTTCATTTACAAAATACCTTGCAAGAACTGTAACAAACACTACATTGGACAAAAAGGCAGAAAACTAGCCACCAAGATACATGAACATCAACTAGCCAAAAAAACATAACCCTCTCTCACTCGTGTCTTTACACTAAGGAAGGACACCACTTCGACTGGGACATATCCATCCTTGGACAAGCCAAATAGAGACACGCACAAGAATTCCTAGAGGCATTGCATTCCAACCGGAACTCTTAACACCACATTGACTTGGATCCCATTTACCACCCCCTGAGAAAAAGAACAGGAATGCAATCACCACAGGAAATGCCAACAACCCAAGGAAACCCAAACATATAAATAGAAAACAGGAAACATCAGCAGTGCTTCGCCAAGAGGCTTACTGACTATGTTACCTAGTATGGTGACGAAAAGTCTGAAAACAAACCTTCCAGCTCAGCAAGCAAACCTACATCTAGATTCATAAAGGTTCACTATTGTGTTTTGGATTTTTATATTCTACATCTTTCCATAAAACCAGAATCCCATTAGCATTGTTACACTCTTACTCATTCACTGCAAATTGCAGCTTTTTGATGTTTTTGATTTCCTGAACCCCAAATTTCACTTCTTCCATACTAGCCAGCTTTCTTTTTGCACACAAAGACAATATGCAGATTTATCCATTGATAAAATAAATATTTTGATCTAATATCAAATTCTGTGCACCTCTTTTTGTGACATCTGTATTTTGTTGCTTGTTTTCATCTCGGAGCCTTCCCACAACATGCTTTTAGCTGCACCCAAGTTGTTTTCTTTTAATTCCCTTTTAGGATGTAGATGTTGCTAGTTGGCCAATATCTATTAACCTTCCCTCTGGGCATATTCGTGATAATGGCTTTGGGATAACCAGTCATATCTCCTACTTGCATGATAAAGTTGCAGAAATACAAGATCTGACTTCATTGCAACTCATTGGCATTCTGGAAAATGAAAAAACACTGCGCACAAGCATTGTTTCCCTTTGACTAGTACCTTTCCTATTCAGAAAGGGGAGAAGGTCATTTAGCCCATTGAACTGTGAAATATTTTCCCCAGGGTGGATGGGACCAAGTCTTGTTTGACAGAAACTGCTGTTTCCAGGTATTCTTTATTATATATATAGATGCAACAATTTAAAAAGGCTATTTTGTCCTGCCTTTTTTTTGGAAGATAAATCATAAATACAGAGGTGATGAGGAGTCTAGGGGTTTAACAGTTTAACATTGGAGGAGGACTGGCCAGTTCTCCCAGATCAGGTTTTCTCCAGTTTGTTTTTGCTGTAGCAGTTACAAGATATTGGAGTCCAGGATTCCTCTGACTTTCTCTGAAATCTCTCTCTGGATGTTATTCTTAAAGGTAGGAGGGAACAAGTGTTTGAATTTATATTTTTTGCCAAGGGGTGGGTTTATAAGATGTTACTTTATTGGAACAGTTAATTAGTTAAGTAGTTGTATCGGGTCAGTTAAGTTTTCCAATAATTAAGTTATTCTAAGTTCTGTTTTCTTTTGTTAATGTTTCAATTGTAGTGTTTAAATAAATTGTTTTGCTTAAAGCAAAGTGGTTTGACCAGTTGCATCACACTTTGAACACCCACTTCACACCTGCTTTTAAATTAAGAAAAAATGTTATGTCTAAGCTAACTTTTGAAAATTTTGAAGGGGTTCTGGCCTGGTCCATAACAAAAGTGAAATTAAATTTAGGCAGACTAATAAAATTTCATGATTGTCAGATATATAATTTGACAGCAACTTTAAAATTTCTCCAACAAGGACAAAATTGAGCTCAAAACACAATCATGAGCCATTGTGTACCAGCCACTGAAGCCCAGGTTTCTCAATTTTATACATTATGGATTATAGTGGATTGCATCTTCATGCAACACACCTAAGAGAGCTATTTAAACAGAACTATTTCTTTTACATAATGGAAAGCAGCTTTCAGATCCTGACAAAATTGAACAACACGCTGGTGAGCAGTTAGAAGTATAATTAGGCATCAACTTCTCGAAGAATATTTTTAATGGCATAAACTATTTTGACCATCATTGTCCCTATAGATTTCAAGTTTCACGCATGCAGCAATTACTGTTAATAGCTTCTATACTTCAAATTTCTGCTCCTGACTGTTGCTCAGGATATAACGAGGTATGTTCCTCCAATCCTTGCTTCTTTAGAAATAAAGATGTAAAAAGGTACTGAAATTAAAGGCACATCAGGGTCAGTTCCAGAGCCCCTCCAACCAACATGACATTGCCAAATGAGTATCAGAAAGCATTAATTCAGATCTGCCAGTATGCCCAAGTAGCACTTTGAGTTAGGATTGCATTTACTACCTTGGTAATCTGCACTTTAATTAGTAATAGGTTTATGGAATGAAGCCAACAATTTCTGCCAGTGAGAGAGAAACTACATCAAGAGTGATTGGGTCTCTGGGTCATGGAATTTCCAACAACTGTAGATAAATTCTGTGCATTGGAGGAATTATCATTTACACTCTATGGTCAGGGGACAGAAAAGAGACCTCACCATAAAAGAGCAATCTCACAGATCTAAACAATAGAGGAAACTATTAGAGGGGGATGGCATGGTCAACTGCAACAGCAGAAATGAGTGAGAACAGATAAAACATCATGATCACAGTAAAATGGTTTCAATCATCATTTTCCAGCAGGCAGTTTTGGTACTAAGTTTTGAACATTGCTCATAAGTTTTGAAGATTAGGGCAGCATGGTGGCTCAGTGGTTAGCAGTG
Organism: Chiloscyllium plagiosum; assembly: GCF_004010195.1. Lineage (NCBI taxonomy): Eukaryota > Metazoa > Chordata > Chondrichthyes > Orectolobiformes > Hemiscylliidae > Chiloscyllium > Chiloscyllium plagiosum. The sequence goes on from NC_057719.1 coordinate 69,424,169, forward strand.
CTGCCTCACAGCGCCAGGTACCCAGGTTTGATTCCAGCCTCGGGCAACTGCCCGTGTGGAGTTTGCACATTCTCCCCATGTATGCATGGGTTTCCTCCCACAGTCCAAAGATACACTGGTTAGGTGAATTAGCCAAGCTAAATTACCCATATAGTGTTCAGAGATGTGTAGGTTAGGTGCACTAGTCAGGAGTAAATGTAGAGTAATGGGATAGGGGAACTGGTCTGGGTGGGTCACCCTTCAGAGGGCTGGTATGGACTTGTTGGGTAAGGGACACGTTTCCACACGGTAGGCATTCTATGAATAGGAAATTACAGTTGAGCTGGGAAGCAGTAACCTATTTTAGAGGGAAGGCATGTCGAACAATCAAATGTAGCTGTTAAGGACATATGGTGTTTTTTTGTAAGGCTGAAGTTAAGGGAGAAGGGGGAGGAGAAGAAAATAATGGGAAATAGAAGTTAAGGGGCAGGAAAGAAAAATGATTACCACGCTAAACATGTCGAAATTCACATGCAGATAGTATCTCAAATCTGGTTATCCAAACTGAAGTTGTCTGAAGCTGCCATGTATCAATTTATTTGTTAATAATGTCTAAAATAACAGTGTGACAATTTGGCTAGGTGCTGTATGGGTTTGTTAAGATTAGTCCCTGGTTTTGTAAGGTCTTTCCTCAGAGTCAGAGCAACCCTTGACCAACATCCTCTTAGAGTGATGAAAAGCCCCTGAGAAGTTCCATACAAGCTATGGAGATCTCTGTGGCGACAAAGGGAATGTTGCCCTCAACACTACTCATCTCAAGTACTTTGAATCTCACACTGTATGTAAGTCAGCCTCATTTTTAAATGTTTTTATTAAAAATCTATTACATACTCAGTTTTATTTTGAAAATAAACTTTGCTGCCTGATTTCATTCATCTCCCAATAATTAATCGGGTTCCAATTTTTTTCCCCCTGAACACCAGCAAAATCCGAAATCTGGCATGGATTTGGTCCCAAGGTTGACAGACGTAAGACATTATACCAGTGTTACAGATCTACAAAGCATCTATTGCCTTATATTACAGTGATGTATTGTTTCGGTAAATTACTATATTATAATGATGAGTGAATTTGCTGACATATTTTGTTTATTCTAATGCGTCTCAAGCCAAACAGAAACTAGTCTGTACTTATGCTCAGCTGGATTTACAGTTGCAACAACCATGAAAAATATCCAACACAAGACACCCAAGCACACCACCTTAAAGGGTTTCTCCACCACTGGCACATGACCAGTGTGTTCTACCTACCAGATGCATTGTGGCATGCAAGAGAATGTCAAATAAGAAGTTACACACAATTCATTAATCAGGTGCAGTGAGTTGTACTGTCCATAAATCATAAGACAGGCAGAAATTCCTTTTTCAAATCTACAGATGCACTATTCCTCTAAATACTCCCATTTTCCCCCAAAAGACCACACATTACAATTACGAATTTCCATAACATTGTTTTGGATTCTATTTTTTCCCTGTTCATATAGAATCTATGTTGTAGATTTGTGCTGTCAAATACAAAATGGAGAAATCCTAATATAAAACAGTGTTATTTTCCTTGTAATGTTAATACAGGGAAAAAAATCTTTCAATTTGCACATTTGTGCTTTTAAAAACAAAATTACTAAATTCCACAATTATATGATGCATCATGCTCAGAGGCCTGCACATAGATTAAGCAACAATGATTAAAATTAAAAACCAGTACTTCATTTCAGGTCATTTACAATTAATTTGATGATTGTTGTCAATAACATTTATTCATTTAATGAGTGAAAACAGGACGGAAATATCATTTTAAAAAAGGAACTCTGGCACAAACTCCTGAGCCAAAGCAGAAATAATATAACCTTCAAACAGTTTTACAACAATGCAAAAAGAGAGTGGGGCATTCAAAAAGCTTATTTTCTTTTTTTCAGGTGGCTAGCCATTGAATTTTAGAAGCAACTGTTTGACGACAGTTACCCTAACTGTTTCATTTGCTATGAAAAATCTCAAATCTAGTTACTAAATATCTTACATTTATGTACTGCTAAATGGTAAAAAGTACAGTATTTTCATAGATGAATGATTAAAAGCAACATAAAGGGCACATACTGCTGAAAAGAGGATTCTAGATCAATGTGACCTGGGAATTAATGTGCACAAATCATTGAAAATGACAGGCAAGCTAAGAAAAGAATAACTTTTAAAACTATATAAAGATCTTGGACTTTATATCCTGGGAAACAAGCTGAGTTGGAACAGAGCTCTGTTCAATAATAATTATTATTATTATTATAAATTATTATTTATTATTATTATTGAAGTCCAGATTATACAAATCCAAACAGCATGAGCACCCACTATTCCATCAGTTTCACCTGGTGTGTGAATGAGTGTGGAAATGGGTGAGGGCAGAAAGGTGAAAGGAAGTTGCAGTTATTTCATTAGTGCAGCATCCTTGAAAAGAGTTGTGTCACCTGGGATGCCAAACAATTTATGGGTTTAGGAATTTGAAGAAAATATCAAAATATACTAGAGTTTCCTTGGAGAACCTGGCAACACAAATTTTTGAAAGAAACCAATTGTGTGCGAGGGGAGGGTGGAAACAAAAACTATTCTTGGAATTTCAATGAGATTTTAAAAAATGACAAAAGCATTGTAGGGTATCCGTAGTGGGAGACTCGAGTTCAGATTGGTAGATAGCTCCAAGTGGTTATGAAGGCATTAGCTGTCTTTTATCTGGGCTAAAATTATAAAGAAAT
>NC_057719.1:69427450-69513991 GCF_004010195.1 Chiloscyllium plagiosum
TTAGAGAGGTGCTGGAAAAGCACAGCAGTTCAGGCAGCACCCGAGGAGCAGGAAAATCAACATTTCGGGCAAAAGCCCTTCATCAGGAATTCCCAGTGAGCTGAACAGTTTATAGCTGTGAATGTGATATAGAGAAGGGGAGGTGATGTTCTTTGTTCTGCAGTAAAAAGTATGTAAAGTGTGAAGAAAACCAATTTATTTTTTCTCATCAGCTGCTGTTGCTTTTAACCAATAGGTCAAAGACTTCATAAGTTACAAACCAGTCGGTCTCCAGAAAGCAAGTTAAATACCTGGAGGACAGAGATAGAGGAAATGCAAGTAATGACAAGCCAAAAAGGATTATCTCAGCGAACCCTGTGGACAGGGATCATTGAACTGCCTTTCCAGTTTTCATCCACCTGTAACACCAAATGTTTGCAATTATATCTATTTGTATTTGTGTGTAGGAGGAGTTTTATAAGGGGGTTAGAGTTGTAACTAGTAGAGCTACATATCAACAATTTAGTTGGTTACATACAGCTAGACAATATTTATTTGCAATAAATATTAAGTACAGAAACCAAGTAGGTGCTTTATGTTAATCTGAATGTAAAAAAGGTATATTGGTGACTTTTGTATACTGACAAAATCTTTAACTTTTGAGACATTTCAGGAATAGTGGCGAGTATGTCAGCATGCTACCAATGATACATTGTATCTACCTATTTTCTGAAAACTGTTTTTATTACTGACATGACAAAATGCTGGAGAATGCAGTAGGTCTGGCAGCGTCAATGGAGAAACAGATAATTTTGAGACCAATGGAAAAGAGGTAATAAAGTGATGTTTTTTATGGTATCGACAAAGGGGAATAGCAGTACAGGAAAGATATAGGTTTTAATGGTAAGTGTCAATAGCAGAAAATAAGTCAGCTCTGTTAACAAACCCATATAAAATGGACAAACATTTTATGCTCACACTTGTGTTCCCTTGCCCCAAGGTGATGGAACATCACTTTACTTTCTACTAGAGCACATAACCTTCAGGATTCTACACTGGGTTCTACATCTTCAGAACATGAACAATACCCTCAATTTTGAGTATACACCCCTCCCCCAGTCTTATTTGCATGGATATGCTTTCTGTAACCCTGCTCTAAGTGGTGTAGTTAAAATTTATGATTAACTCTTAATAAAAAAATCAAAGAACTGTGGATGCTGAAAATCAAACAAAAACAGAAATTGATAGAAAAGCTCAGCAGGTTTGGCAGCACCTGTTGAGAGAAATCAGTTAATTTTTTGTGTCCAGTGACCCTTCCTCAGAACACCTATGATTAACACCTATCTTCCATCTCTAGATCTTTTCTCTACCACCATTAGCACCAACTGTCTTTTGCTCTACACACCTTCGCCATCTGATGCCAGACCTATAAGTTTTTCCAAGACTTGCAGTTTTTATTTCAGACTTCCAGTAACTGCACTACTTTGCTTTTAATTGGTGGTAGCACCATATCTTGTCTTAATTCTGTATTCTGAACAACAAGGACTAGTTTATACATTGCTGAGCTCTGAATGGCTCAATGAGAGACAATATTAATGATTTAAAGGTTCCAGAAAAAAAAAAGTGTCATGTCCTCCAAAGTACCAATAAAAAGACTGCTCCAATTTACAAACCAACAATTCCATAAACCTGGAACAGAAGTCCTGGATTTTAATGTCCTGAAATATTTGGCAAGGCAATACTCTCAGTACTACAATGTAGCTCAGCTCAAATTGTGACGTCCATAATTTGGTTTGAATCCATGACCTTTTGAATTAGGGAACAGAAAAATGTTACCTTCTAACACCGTCCAGCCAATATTTGCGGCAGAATACATTTATACAAGACAATAAAGCCAAACAGGCACAAAGCTCTCAAAAACATACTGCTTAGGATGAAAATTAATGGAGAAGCTCAAATCAGGACATCTGGACAATTTTCATTGGTGCAAGTCTTGTTCGGGTCTGCATACCTGTCAGTCCTGTTATAAAAAAAATGTTACAAGTAGTCTGAAGGGACATGTAGGTAAAAACAAGGGCTGTAGATGCTGGAGTCTAAATTAGAGTGGTGCTGGAAAAGCACAGCAGGTCAGGCAGCATCCGAGGAGCAGGAAAATTGATGTTTTGGGCAAAAGCCCTTCATCAGCAATGTAGGGCTTTTGCCCGAAATGTAGATTTTCCTGCTCCTTGGATGCTGCCTGACCTGCTGTGCTTTTTCAGCACCACTCTAATCTAGACTCAAGGGACATGTGGTTACATTAAAATCTATGGAGATAATACACAAAGGCTCTAAATGTGTATTTCCCCAAAAAGTGCATGATTAGTTATATTTGCATACCATGCCTTGCTGCAAGAGCTATAAAGAAAGACAGTTCCAGCTACTTTAGTGTAATGAAGTGAAAAGGCTTCAAACTGGATGAATTTATTTTTTAAGAAAAAGCCTACTCACATTTTATTGAAACTATTTTACAGAGCACCTAGATGGAAAAGATAAATCGGGATCAATAAAGCTTTTAAAGTATTTTATAGGATTCTGTCTAGTGTTCATTATACTAAGAATCACCCAACACAAAGGCTATAAAAGCCCATGTTCATTGCTTGTTGTAGACAAATAGTTGGATTTTTTTGCTATTTTGGCTTTGCAGTTTTGGTTGTATTCAAAACAGCAAAAGTGCGTCAAAATTCAACAATATAGCAAACTATAACCTTTCAAAATCTTGGGTGTGCACTCATCGACATCTTTCTTTATTAAGATGCAAGACAATCTTTCAAAAAAGCAATTTATAAAATAAGACTGAAAAATCAATACTATTAAAATCCAATTATTTGTTTATTTAACAAGCAGCAGCTATATCTTCACATTGCATGATAGATAGCGATGAAGAGCAATATTCCTAATGAAGGGCTTTGCCCAAAACATCAATTCTCCTGCTCCACAGATGCTGCCAGATCTGCTGTGCTTTTCCATTGTCACACTTTTCGGCTCTGACTCTACAGCATTTGTAGTCCTCACTTTCTCACTGATCGTGTAGCACAACACAGCAAAATTCTACAAGTACAGAGAAAAGTCACATCAACATGCTATCCTCACAAGATCACCTAAAGTTAGAGAAATTTCTGAATTTCTCAGGACTGAATTATTAAAATACATTATTCTTCAGACTGTCTTCAAAATAACTTATTAAAATTTACTGTACTCAAACTCCATTCCCAGAAGATATTCCTTATAGAGTGTGATTCAAAATATCAATACCTGCACCTCTGGCCCTGAGTCCAACAGACTGCGCACATGACTGATTCCCCCAAACCCTACTTCGATCTCAACATCGACTAATGTTGGGCAAAAGAAAATCTCAGACATGTACACATAATACTGAGTGAATTAAATTCAGTAATTTTAGCAAAAATCTGACATGTATAAAAGAAAGATATTCTTCATATGTATGTTTACCTAATATTCAATGCAATACTAGACACCACCGCTATCCCTTGACACAACAGACCGAATTGCAGCTGGTTGGGCCTATTGCTTCTGCAATCATCTGCCAACCGATAGGTCAAGCTGACTGGAATGAGCTGCTCTCTCAATAGAACATTGTTATGATTCCCAGATACTGAAGTCTTGTTTTCACCAATGTTGCACACAGTTTTGGAAGATAACCAAAAGGCAATCAAGGAAGTAAAGCAAATAGTAAAAAAAACTCTCAGCCTGCTTTTGATCTCAAAAGTTTAGCTTTTGTATGTAGTGCAAGTGGTTATCATATTTCCTGCAATATGCTCATTTTGAACATTTTAAGTACTTGTCAAAAATACAACAATCCACATTGTGATTCAAAGTCTTAACTCTGAGCTTGTGGCTTAAAGATCAGTTATTATTATTTTCAAGTCTGTACAAATACAACTGCAACTCAAAACGTATAACCAATAGAAATTTAGAAAACTTTAAGTTCAGAATGGTATAAAATTAACTTTTGCTAAATAAATACATTGCTGGATTTCTAAATCCATTAGATCCATCTGAGCATTTATATTGTTTCCAATTCCAACAGATTTAAGCTTTTTTTAAAATTTGGCACTGATATGCCCTGTGGTACTCCTGAAACTGACAGACTCATCATTTCTTTAACTTTGTTAGCTTGTCACATTACTGACAAATCTTGCACCAGCACTTAATGGCAGTAGCCTTCCCAACAGTACCCCTAGGTTTCCTGAGACAAGGCAGTGGCTCCAGGCCTTTCTCATTGATAGCATGTTATGTCTAAAATCCATGTGTGGACTGAAAATGAAGTACACACTGTGCAAGTAGCATGGAACAACAAATAATTTCTCATTGTCTGAAAGCAGAAACCGTAGAGCAACTCTGCAAAGCTTCTGAATCATTAAATAGATGTGGTCAAAGAAAATTCAATTTGCAATGACCAAGAAGTTCACATATTCAATAGAGATCTGATTCAATACTAGGATTGGAATAAAATGTAGTCTTTCCTAGCCTAAAAACTCCTGAACATCACAAAAGGAAAATCTGCAGCTGCTGTAGACTTCTTAACGTTACACCCACGGTTGAGTACTATGCACGATAATTGAATTTTATTTTTGGATTTTGTCACTTTCTGCTCATTTTGAGTAATTTGAATTGCAGGGTACCAGTTTGCGTAGGTGTCGTGAATAGCATTTTGCAACATATTAACACCATTGTCCCACAGATTAGAAGTTCTATTCCAAAAGCTGACAGAACAGTAAAGCACAGGATTCAAAATAAATGTCGAATTTCTCAAAAGCCAAGAACATTATATATTTCCAGAAGAAATATTGCCTTTGTTAATTTGCCCGAATCTATGTCATTCTATTCAATTTCTTATAATGGTCTTCATAGTCTGCAGACAGGTTGGAAGAGTTACTCAGTTCAACAAATGTGAGGAAATTGAACTAATAATAAAAGGCACAGCAATTTAACCTAAGATGCTTTCAAATATTTACTATTTGCTCCTACTCCTTACAGCTGTAGATTTGACTAATTCTAATTCAGATTCCAGGAGATCAGAATTGGTGAATTACCTCTCATTACAGCTTTCTTCAACATTTTAGACCACCCCAAAAAAGCTGGAACCATGAAACTCTAACTAGGATGAAAAAGAGCTGAATTTAGTAAACAGTGGGAGCCAGCTTCTGTTAATAGGTTAATTATGTTAGCATCACAGACTAACATCCATAGTCCACCAACATTTATATGGGTAGTGCTGGCTAAACCAGGCAACCGGAGATGGCATACCCTGATAATTAAACAAACACACAGAAATAATAAAAAAGAAATATCATAGACCCATACAGTTATGCAGCATGGAAACAAACCCTTTGGTCCAACTGACCAGGTATCCTGAACTGATCTAATCCCATATGCCAGCATTTGGCCTATACCACACTCAACTCATTCATTTCATATTTAAGAACATGGTCAGTTTCATTTTCTCCCTTCCTTGCAATAGTGATTCTCAATTCAAATCTTTGATCAAGGATATGCCACTGGTGTATTTCCCATACAGATTCACATTGCCCACAATCTGAATCTAACAGTTATCCAAGTATTCTGATATTAACAGGCATCAAAACTCCAAAAGGAGTCTGATTTTTTTTTGCATAGTCCCTGATCACCACAAAGCTCAGCAATACCAACAAGGAACATGTTGGTCCTTGCATTGGAGTTTCAAGGTCATTTTAAAATGAAATTCCATGAGTCAGACCATAGTGACGATTAAGACTAATAGAAATAAAAGGGAAAAATGGATAAGTTAGAAACTTCATTAATTTATGCATTGATCTGCATCATTTAATGGTTTCACAGTAAACATCCCAGTGTAGCAGATAGTGTAGTCCTTATTGGAATCAGTGCAAACTTATACATTCCAGGTTTATTGCATTTTCATGAATTTCATCCAGTCCCTATCCGTCACCACCCTCTCTACCCAAATGCACTTATTCTCACTTTCAACAAGCTCTCCTTCAACTCCACACACTTCGTTTAAATAAAAATGATTGAGGAAACTTGCAGGAGACTATGTCCACATTTTTCATGGATACATGGAGCATTCGTTGCACCTCTCTTACCTGGGTTATTTCCTTACCCTTTCCCACACCACTACTGCCATTGCTCTCACCGCAAACTAAGTACCAGCTCTGATCCCGTTTTTTTTTAAGTTTCCCTTATTTTCACATGCTTCAACTTTAATTACTACTTTCTTCTGCTCCTCTATTGCCACTTTTGGAGCTAAACTGTCAACCAATATCAGCATCTTCAATAGTCAATTTAATTACTGCTTTCCGTTGCTTCTTGGAAAGAAAGTTTAAGATTTTCCCAGTTTCTCTGTCACATCTATTCCATGCAACATTCAAACCAGTGCTTTGTGCCTTCCGGTTACCTCAACCCCACTACTGTGATTGACAATGCACTTGGTTATTCCCATCCTGTGTTGCATGCCGCACTTTCTCCCTTCCCCTTGTTCTCAACTTCCACCGAAGAGACTGGGTTTTCAATGCATCAGTCTCAACTGTTCCACCAAAAACTACTTTCCCTGTTTTCCTATCAGAATTTTAAAGTAACATCCTCCATCACAGTGTCTACTTTGCCAACACTCGCTCCCCTTGCAAGCACAGAAGATGCCTGCCTTACAGACAAAGCCCCAAACATACTGCACCAAAGAGAGATCAGTAGAAATTATTTGGATTTTTATCTGATTACCATATTTCCTGCTCAAATTACAATCTCTTACAATATTGAAGTCTTTTTTTTGGTTGATTGCTCTGGTGAACATAGCCATTCATCTTTGTAAGTGCGATCCTGAGCTTCTGATCACCTGTAATTTTCATTCATTCTATTTGCTCTGACTTTTGTCCTCTGCTCCCTGCCATGTTTCAACATTGCCATGGAAACAGACTCTTCAATCCAACGGGTCCTCGCGAACCAAGTTTCCCAAACTAAACTAGTCCCATTTGACTGTGTTTGGCCCATATCCCTCCAAACATCTTCTATTCATGTACTTGTCCAAATGTCTTTTAAATGTTGTGACTGTACCTGCATCTACCAGTTCCTCTGGCAGTTCATTCCACATATGAAAATGCTGCCCCTCAGGTACCTTTTGAAACTCTCTCCTCTCACCTTAAAATATGCCTTCCAGTTCTAAACTCCCCTATCCTGGGGAAAAAGTCCTGTGCTATTCACCTTATCTATGCCCCTGTCATGATTTTACAAAACTCTTAGAGGTTAATCTCCTATGCTCCAGTGAAAAAAATCTATCCATTTTCTTCTTATAGTTCAAACCCTCCAATCTTAGTAACATTGGAAATCTTTTCTGCATCCTCTCCAATTTAATGATGTCCTACCTATAGCAGGGAAACCAGAACTGTACAGTTCTCTTTAAAGAAAGGCCTTACCAACATCCTTTACAGCTGCAACATAACATCCAAACTCCTATACTCAGTATTCTGAGCAATAAAGGCAAGCGCACCAAACGTTTCTTTACCCCCTCAGTCTACTTGTGACACAGCCTTCAAAGAATTATGTACCTGAACCCCAAGGTCTCTGTTTGACAACAGCCCCTAGGGCCCTACCATTAAGCACATAAGATCTGCTTCTGTTAATCTTACCAAAATGCAACACCTCGCATTTATTCAAATTAAACTCTGCCATTCCTCAGCTCATTGGCCCAACTGATCAAGATCCCTTCGGAATTTTAGATAATCTTCTTCACCATCCACTATGCCACCAATGCTAATGTCATCCATAAACTTACTAACCATGCTTCCTAAATTCTCACACAAAACATTTCTTTAATTGACAAACAGTGGAACCAGTACCAATCCTTGCGGAACACTACTTGTCACAGGCATCCAATTTCTTTTTTTGTTCAAACATTCTGTTCCTTCTTAGAATCCCTACAGAATCCCCTGCAGCCCAACAAGTCTACACCGACCCTCCAAAGAGTAACCCATCCAGACGCACTCTCCTATACTATTACTCCACACTTATCCCTGGCTAATGCACTTAACCCACACATCCCTGAATACTATGGGCAATTTAGCATGGCCAATTCAACTAACCTGCATATCTTTGGACTGTGGGACTCAGACATGGGGAGAACGTGCAAACTCCACACAGACAATTGCCCGAGGCTGGAATCGAACCCAGGTTTCTGGCACTGAGGCAGAAGTGCTAACCATTGAGCCACCATGCTGCCCAAAACAAAATTGTCCACCACACCCCTCTAGCCAACATCTTTCACAATTTAGCAACATGTAAATGCTCCTCTTGCAGTCTGCACTAAATCAATGAGAATGCATTTACATCTGATCTTATTTTTAATAAATCTTTTATACAGGCTTTTAAGCAGCATGCAAATCATTGCATAAACCCCTCTAAGAATTTTTTTTTAAAAAAGCATTTTCATACGTAGCACATCACAGTGATCCACTGACCAAGATGGAGGAGTAGCCTGTGAAAATGGATAGCTTGCTTCACTGGAGGAAGTTAAGGCAGACTACTCACAACTTTGACAATACTGTATAGATGTAAGAGGAATGTGGCATTTAGCCTCATCATAGAGATCCAATGGACTCTTCCAACTGTACAGCCACCATTTCTGCAGGAACAGCGATCACTGATGGGCCCTGGTTCAAAGAGGCTATATCTGTTATAAAGGCTGAAGAATTGAAGTATGAAGTTGTGTAAATACATGTGGAACATCTTTCCATCTTTTTATTTAGGCAGTTCACAACAACACAACAATTTCAGATTATAGACTCTGCTCCATTTAGTCATGCCATTAATAGTGCTGGTGCCATTTACACATTTGTAGACCCATATTTTGTTCCTTTACCCATTAAAATACCACTTTGGTCCTGCAGCAAATCCAATTTATCATTTAATCAATTTTTGCCATCATTTGAGAGACCACCTTTTCTAATCTTTATCCTTTTAATGTTATTTTTTCCCTCTGCACATAGTTAAAGCCTGTTAAATCTTTGATTTATTCTAGTTCTGGTCAAAGATCAGTAATTTGGAAAATAAACTCTCACCTCTTCTTTGCAAATACTGTCAAGTCAATTATTTCTAGCACCTTCTGTTAATACGTCAAACTTCCACACATGCTATTTTGCTTTTGTATCCAATTCCAACTGTAACAGATCTTTGAGGTAGTCAGAAAAGCTGAATGGCTGTTAAAATAAGCCATGCAATTTGTGGAGAGAAAGCAGAGTTAATATTTTGGGTCCAGTGACCCTTCTTCAGAATTGAAGGAGTCACTGGAACAAAACATTCACTATTTATCTCTTCACAAATGCTGGCAGACATGGAGTTTGTCCAGCAATTTCAGTTGTTGATATTTGTTTTCAGTTCTTCCCCATTCAATATACTGATGTCAGGCAGACCAATTGTAGTCCACCTCTCACCCCCCACCCCATCCCATACAGAATAGTTCCAAGCAGTATGCAATCAACAGTCTGAGCAATAACTCAACGGAACTGTACTGTACTTAGTATTTTGCCTACTGCAGAAGAGATCAGATCGTGCTGTGATAAACATGATGGGTACAAATCTGTTCTCTAATTTATCTTATTGTGTTTGTGCCACTTCATTTAGGTTGTTTTCATTGCACTAATAGACAAAAAGTGTTTGCACCAGGATGCTAACACTTCTAAATTGTGACGATTGCAAAATCCAAAATCCTTTTCTTATTGTGTCTTGACTCCTGAAATAAACGAGCAATTAAAACACGTACGAATGTGACTTAACCTAGATTTTTGACCTCCAAAGTACAATAAGATTCCAGAAATGCACGAAACACTTAACAAGAGCATTTTTAAATGGGTTGCCTTATGTAATAAGGTCTGCTTTTTCAAATAAGAAATAACTCATCAATAGTCTGGTGGTCTGGTAGGTACTGACATTATCAGTGTGAAGGAACTGATGACCCAGGAGGGAAATCTGGGAACGTTCACATTTTAGCTGCTCTAAACTATTTGAAAAGCACAGCAATTCCAAACTGAAGTGTCAAATTAATCTAACTACATACAATGGAAAAGTACAGCACACCTCTATCAGATATACAGGTATCAACAGTGAAGGCTTAATTGGATCCAAAATCCTCCCCAATTTAAATAAGATTCCTTTCCTTTAGCAGATCAGAAAAGTTTGTACAACTGGTTTAAGTGGTTAATCTTTCATCATGATTACATGTTGACTGAGCTCAAACTGTAAAAAGCTAAGTACAATATAGTAGAAATGGCCCCAACTTCGTAAAAACACTCAGATTTGCATTTTCAAAGGATTTTATACCTGAGGGCATTTTCCTCTGGGGGCAGAATACAGCTTGTTCCATGAATGCCCTGCTTTCTGCAAGAAAAAGTTACCCCATAGGTCCTTTGTAAATCTTTCGCTTTCATCTTAAACCCCTCTCACCTATGTGCTCTAGTTTTTGACTCCCCCACCCCAAGAAAAAGATCTTGACGATTCACTCTATCCACATGATTTTAGAAACCTCTAATACGGTTACCCCTCAGCCTGCAACGCCCACGGAATAAAGCCCCAGCCTATTCAGCCTTTGTATAAATCAAACCCTCTAGTCCCAGCAAAGTCCTTTTAAATCTTTTCAGCACCCTCTCAAGTTTAACATCTTTCCTATAGAAGGGTGACCAGAGCTGTACACAGTATTCCAAAAGTGGCCTCACGAATGTCCGCAAAATGCCAACCCAATTCCTATACTCAATGTTCTGACCAATGAAGGCCATCTTCACCAGCATGTATACCTGCAACTCCACTTCCAAGGAACTATACACATTCACCCCTCCATCTCTTTGTTCAACAACATGTAAAATAAACAAAGAAAATGCTGGACAGTCTCACTAGGCTTGGCATTCCTGAAGAAGGGCATGTGCCCGAAACGTCGAATCTTCTGTTCCCTAGATGCTGCCTGACCTGCTGTGCTGTTCCAGCAATAAAGTTTCAACTTGGCATTATCTGTACACAGACAGAAAGAGAGATACTGTTTCAGATGAAAGGTCACAGACATGAAATGTTAACTCTGCTTTCTCCACATAGATGATGCCTATTATGATTCTCTAGCACATTGTTTTATGATAATTTGTCTCATTAGAAGAATTGAGTAACTGCATCAATGAAAAGTTCACAATATCTCCCCATGTCTGCGTGGGGAGGTGCATCAAGACCAGAGTGTCCTTGTGTATACCAGTCAAGGAAAGCAAGCACGCAGGCAATGAAAGCAACAAATGGTACATTAGCTTCCATAGCAAGAGGATTAGAGTAAAAGAGAAGGAATTTCTCGCTGCAGGAGTACAGGCCTTGGTGAGATGACACATTGAATATTGTGTGCAGTTTTGGTCTCCTTTGTAAAAGGAGGATGTTCTGGCTATGCAGGGGTGCAACAAAAGGTCTACCAGGATGATTCCTGGAATGGCAGGAATGATGTACGAGGACAGATTGGATTGTTTAGAAGAATGGGGGGGTGGGAGGGTTGAGGGTTTCTCATAGAAACCTATAAAATTCTAACAAGATGAGACAGGATAAAACATAGGATGTTCTGGATGACTGGGGTGTCCAGAACCAGGGTCACAGACTAAGGATATAGGAAAGGCATTCAGGACTGGAATGAGGAGAAATTCTCATCCACAGAAAGGAGTTAGGAGACGACTGAATATATTCAAGTAGTTCTGTATGGCCCTAGGGACAAAAGGAAAAGGGTATAAGGAGAAAGCAGGAAAAGGGTGCCAAGTTGGATGATTAACCATGATCACGATAAAAACATGGCAATGGTTGAGCAAACTAAAAAAGGGCCACATGGCCTACTCCTGTTCCTACTTTGTGTTTTTATGGTTAAGTGGGCAGCCACAGTTTAAAACATTCAATATGACCATCCAAAATAAGTTGTGTGCTTGCAATGAAGAATACTTTTTAGAATTAGCTTTCTTCAAAAAATGTTCATAATAATAATTCAATTGTCATGTTCCAAACATTCAAAATCCATACAACTTTCAGAAATCACTTCTATGTTTTCTTGAAATGAAAACAAGTCATGCTACAGATTGCATCACTACTGAAAAAGTCTGACATGAGCTGTCTCCAGCCTAGAACTCCAAATTTGAAAGTAAACTTGTAAAAGACCCTTCCAGCTCATTTCTGTGCAAGATAAAAACCATTTTTAAAAAAGGAAAGCACAAGTTCCCTCTATTAAAAATGCAAAAGAATAATATCTCACCAATAATCTCAATGTTAAAATGTGGTCAGCCTCTAAACTGCTACCACATTAAAAAAATTCATTGCATTGTTAGCATTGTTAAGTCATCCAATATTGGGAAGATATCAATTAGATTAATATTTCCCAGAAATATCTTTACTCGATTGTCCAGGAAAAAAAAATTCTTCCAAATTATAAATGTTGGCCTAGCTAGCGACACACACACTCCATGAATGAATAAAGGTAATGACATCACCACCCCAAAGAAACCTAAATATATAAACAGAAAGCAGGATTTATCAGCAGTGCTTCGCCCGCGGCCCACTGAAGGTGTTACCTCGTAGGGTGACGAAATGTGCGGAAATGAACCTTCCAGCTCAGCGAGCAAACCTACATCCATAAATAAAACTGCCTTCTGGCATTAATATTTGCGGCAAAAAACAATTCATTTTGCAGAGGTATCGATGTTTCAAATTACATTTAAAGCAATCTTTCTGACAAGAGTACCATGCGATTCTAATCAAAAATCAGCAATTTTAATCATTCATCAAATGGCTGACAGAACAGAGCTCATTCTCCTGATTCTGTCAGAGTAACTTAGTGGTCAACATTTATTTTAGCCATTCCAGTTTCTACCCTTGAAACACATTTCCTTCAAATGAATATGACTTACAAGTAGCAGTGCACAGTATAGTATAAAATATAAATAGCATATGACGACTCAATTTGGAGACTTCAGTAGATAGCGATGAAAATTGCACATCATGTCTTTCCAAATTCTAATATGAAGGGCACCTATTCTACTTGAGTCAGTGCACCTTATACCTGTACAACAAAGCAGCATAATGTGACAGAATAAGAAACCAGTGTACCAAGCAAATTGATTATTGGGTGGGCAACTGAAACGATTGTTGGGACTTTGCTTATAAAAAAAAATTGGTCCTGACTTTGGTTCAAGTCATGCCATACTGGTACATTTTGCTGCTATAAGAATCAAATTGCTCTGTGGTGCGGTCATGAGGTTACAAACAAATTTGGAATGATCACTAACTCTACAAACTTTTTGTTTATTCCTTACAAGGCAAACAGACCCTGGGTACTCAGCTGAGAGTAGCTTACCTTCAGGTCCAGAAAAGCTTTGATTATCAGATTCACAATTCACTTGGACTTGTGCAGCTATAACAACACTCAGTCACCCAGTGTAGAGAGGTTTGCTCGGTTTGCCTCATCACTAGATCTGACAGTGCAACATATCTGTAATGCTTAGTCTACATATGCACTGCCTAAGTTTAAACTAAGCTTACCCTAACAGTATCTCCTTCTTTACTTCTATCTCTAGGAACAAAAAAACAACAACTTTGGGTCATCACTTCCATGCTTTCCACAGGAAGTCAGCTTGAACATGCATTGTTATTGCTTCATCAGTTGGTTCTAAATTTTGGGATTTCCTACCAATGGTGGAAGCACCATTCACAAAATAATCAAACCGTGATTGTAACGTGTAGTTTAAAATTAATTTATAAAGATTCAATTCAGAAGAAAATAACCAGAATGGGCAGCACGGTGGTACAGTGGTTAGCACTGCTGCCTCGCAGCGCCAGAGACCCGGGTTCAATTCCCGCCTCAGGCGACTGACTGTGTGGAGTTTGCACGTTCTCCCCGTGTCTGCGTGGGTTTCCTCTGGGTGCTCCGGTTTCCTCCCACAGTCCAAAGATGTGCAAGTCAGGTGAATTGACCATGCTAAATTGCCCGTAGTGTTAGGTAAAGGGGTAAATGTAGGGGTATGGGTGGGTTACGCTTCGGTGGGTCGGTGTGGACTTGTTGGGCCGAAGGGCCTGTTTCCACACTAAGTAATCTAATCTAATAAATACAAAGAGGCAATATTTTGTGCTCTTTATCATAACTGATATACTTTACAGGAAAAAGGTTTGTATGCAAGTGTCAAATTTCAAATAGGTTGAAGCAAAATGGTTTTATATTCTTTATAGTTGAAACGTTCAGTAATGTGTATTACTTAGGTTTACCAAATATGGAACAATTATTGGAAATAGTATTGGAGAGCTGCTTGTAATCATTCAATTGCATTAGTTAGCATTTTAAGTGAAGCAAGAGGAAAATGTCATTAGAAAAAGGGAGAATTCTACCTACTCAGAATCAAGAATTCAGCAAGGGTAAATCAGGAAATTACAGAATAAACTCATTCAATTCATTGTGAGCTACACTTAATAGCATTTTCCACCTGACAACAGTACAAACAGAGGCAGAGGAAAAGCAGGCTGCAAGGATATACTATTTTTCTCTGGTGCACGTCAAACTTAGTTTTATTATTTTCATGCCCCCTCTAACCTGTGGATTGCACAAAACTCCAAAAGGTGAAATAATTGTCAGTTTGTGCTACTGAGAAAGACAAGCAAGAATGTCCAAAGCTGTAAAAGGCATCATCAAAAGGAAATATCATTCATACACTCGTACTGTGTAACAAAACAGAACTGTTAAAGCACACAGTTGTAACATAACCCACAATTTAGATTTCCAATATGCATTCACAAGGCAGTTAGTTTCTTGTCAACTTAGTCTAATTATAGCAGAAACACAATGGCAAAAAAAAAAGCAAGTCCAGCATGGTGTCTTCACGCAATCAAACACTAAAACAGCAGTCACCTCTGTTCTTAACCTGCTACACTCCAAAGCACATATAACCTTTTTTTGTGTGTTTCATTTCTAGTTGGTACTCACTACATTTTTGTCTTTAATCCTGTTCGAGTAAGAGTGAGGGAAGTCTGTTTTAAAAATGTTTGCCTCTCTTCTTGATGGCATTATTTTCTCACAGGATTACAGTCACCGCTGCTTTGTTTACAAATTTTCATATAGTCTGGTATTTCATTATCAAATTCTCTTCAACACAATGGTGATACAAACCAGAGTAGTTTAGATGAAAGACGATGAAATTTTTATTTATGAACAAAGCACGACAATAATTAAAATACACAGAGTTATGAGCTTGCCTCAGCAGATCAGGGGACTTGTACACACCAGCAGTAATTTACAAGCAGCTCTCCAATACTATTTCCAAATAATTGTTCCATGTTTGGTAAACCTAAGTAGTAAAAACTTGCACTTATGTAACTTTGAAAAATAAATATTCCAAAAGTACTTTGTAGGGTTAAGAACTTCTGCAAGTGGATGCAATCCAATGTCTCGAGATGGGGTTGGTAGAAAGGACAAACAGGTAATAGGAAGAGCAGACAAAGTGTAATGGCCTGCTGTCTTTTATACTCCACTCCCAATGGTCAGTCTATGCCATCCTTTAAAGCAACTTCATGTAGCCAAAAGAAGCCTCCCAAAAACGAAGTACAATTTGTATTTGTAAGCTGCAGTGAAACTTGGATGAGTTTACAGTAATGCTTCTAAAAGTTGTCGTGTCTGAAAAAGAAAGGTATTTTGCGCAGCACCAAGCCCTCCGGTGGAATGCTACTGATGACTGAATGTACACCAGGATGTTTGGAATTTTGTACATTGACTGCGCACGTTAAACTTTCAAAGTAAAATTGATGAATTGGTTTCATCCCACAAGATACAAACATGATATTCAAGTAACTATGGCTCACAACTAGTTTAAAATCATTTATAGCCTGCTAATTACAAGAACATTATTCTTTAACTGTTTCAGGTCAGGTGTCAATTCTTGATGCTCCTGTGCTAAGTATAGAATTTTGCGCAAACGATATTTCAATCCATTGCCAATGTTTCATAGCTGAAAGTCCCATAAGAGCTGGTGTTGAGCTTATATTCTATCTGATCAACATAGTTCACCTCATTCACTTCAGCAACTGATGTGATCAAATTATGATAATTGCAATTTTAAAATGTTATTTTTATTAATTCACTGGATGATGTTGGCACTAGCAAAGACCACCCCTCTGCCTCATCCCAATTTTTCTCAAATCTGTGTCAAGATGATATTCGCCACAGTCATGTTTGAACAAAATTACAGGATCTTTAACTTATAACGAAGAGAGGAAAGGATTCCAAGTCAGAATGATGTATGATTTGGAAACGTCTCTGCAGATTGTGGCATGTTCATGGATTTGGTGGCTTAGGAGGCCATTTCAGAGGATGGTTACATGTCTATCACACTGTTGTTGATCTGGAATTATAGGCAAGAGCAGTAAGTATGACAGATTTCCTTCCCAAAAAGGGTAGAAAGGGTTGAAGACAATTTCGTAGTTTCATGGTCAGTATTATTGGTACTAGCTTTTAAATGTCAGATTTAATTAACAAATTAATTTTCCCAACTTCCTGGGTGGGGTCTCTCCAGCAGACTATTTAACACCGAACTAAACCATAAACAAGTGGCAAAAATGTCAGTTTTTTGATTCTAATGTTTCAAATAAACACAAAGCAATGCAGAATAAAACAAAATACACTTTCAACACCCATACAGGAGCTCTTTGCTTCACATGAAACTAATACAGGTAGAAAATCTTAGTTGGTTCTACATGTAAACAATAACTACACTTTGATAATATATCGAATTACTGCCTCACATTTTCTCAGTGGCATGCAGCTACAATGTAATAGCCATTTTAACCCCAATGTTGGGTATTTAAAATGACAAATCACTGCCGACTTTTGTGACAAACGGTTCAGAAAGTACATTTTTTGTGTTTTGAGAACACAGCAGAAAACAGCAGACAAGCAATAACAATGTCAGCAGGCAAAGAGCGTCATCAATACAGCAGGCTACAATTACCATCATCTTGTCATTGTCTTCTCTCGTAATTAAGAATCCACTTGCATTTTTCTTTTCACTGCCATGAAAACAAGACTACTTTTGCTCAACCTGTCAAATGCTCACACAAGATATTTTGAGACACAACCGTGGAGCTACAATTTCTCAAACCAATTTTTTGAACCCTGCTATTTGTCAAAGGCCAAGATGCATCACTTCACATATTCTTCTTGCTACGGTTTCCCCACTTATGTCGTCAAGCAACACGTGTTATTGGTAGGGACCACAAAAACAACATGGATAGTCTAATTAAGCATGCCAATTGGAAAAACTGTCAGATTCTTGACCTATAGGGTGAGTGAAGGGTTGTTGGGAGCAGACAGAAAAACAGAGCCGTGGTGAATACCAGAACAGCCAAGGTCCTATTATATATATCAGCATAGGCTTGAGGGACTGCATAGTCCACTCCTATTGATAACGATATTGTATTTTCCACTTCATTTAATTTTCAAATGCAAATGGTCAATCAGAACACCAATTCATTAATCTAGTTTCTTCTCTAGCATTCAAGCAAAGTTGAATTTCAGAATTGCCACGGCAAGTTTCTCTTTCCTCGGCATTGAGCTATACTGGGTCAGTAGGGTGTGACGCTTTGAACTACCAGAAAAACAGAACTGCTTTCTGATTTGTTCGATGGCACCAGCAGAACAATTGTTGTTAAACTAAATCAGAACCAATGCAAAAACTAATATCTTCAGCATCAGTGAAACAGTTATTACATAAGATAGCTTTCCACTTTAGCTACAATGCCTGATGCTGCCAGCCCTTAAAGCTTGCACAAATGTTGTTTATTGACAAAATCATTGTCTTCTCAAATTTTTAGTGAACATTCCATTCACCTGACTGCAGGTCAGAAGGATCAGGCAGACTCAACTTAGACAAAGTGACCCCGCAGTTCAGTTACAGCTTCCCATCCTGGCTGTCCCTCTTCCCCAGTGATTGCAATCAGGAGCCCACCCTACCAGACCAATGTCGCCTTGAAGACTGTTGCAGAGGTTTGCACTCATGAGGTACACGAGAGTTCCTAGCTCCAGTAAGGAAAAGAATAACTGACCTCCTGTGTTCCACAGGTGTATGTGGCACCATACAGTTGTTATTGTAAAGTGATATGCATAAGGGAATCACTTTACCAGCACAAAGGCATGCTAGAGAAGAGGATCACTTGCGAGCCTCATTACCAGCTGGCGTATGTGCAACTGAATACGCTACATCCACCTCATGCAGTTAACATTCCAATTACAGGACATTGCTGCTGATCATTACTGGCATAGGTATTGGGGCAAGAAGTTCCCGTGCATCCACTGGGATGACACTATCATTTTCTTTGTCTGCCTGCAACAGGGAGAGAGGTTGGCCTACTTTCAGACTGGCAGAACTGTCGGATCTTTGACCATTAACTCCTTTTGATGAAGCTGCAGAGCTGGTAAGAGAGGACTGTGACAATACTTACACCACTCATAGGAAGCCAAAGGGATGCCCTCAGTTTGTTACCAGATGTGCCAAGAGTGAGATATTCTTCAGAAAAAGGGAGTGTCAACTAATTTGTCTCAAGAATCAGAAGAGTGGAGATCAGACCACCCCCACACAGCCTCAATCCAAGCTTTCACACTTAACCATAAGATCTGTTGCCTGCGTTTGCATGTCCAATGGAACATTAGGCAGAGGTCATGCCCATACAAAAATCAAAAGATAGAGCTGTCACTCAAGATCTTGTATCTGTTGCTCCAAGATCTTCTGGCATGTATGCATTTGGTTGACACCACAGAAAAGATAGTGAACACCTTGGAGACCAGGTCCAGCACAACACTCAGTGACTGTCAAATGTATACTTCAACAAGACACGTCAACTTTGTTTCACATGCCCCTTCACCTCCAAGTTGTCAGTGGCCATCGACAGAGTAGAGGAGTGCCAGCAAGTTTATCGCAGGGCTTCTTGTCAGAATACTCTGGGGGTGACCTGCTACTCAGCCTCCCCTCCACTACCAACTCTTGTGCAGGTGACTGTTAAAGGAGTGTTCAAATAAGAGGTGGTCAACATATGGCTCAAACGTGCAGGATTTCATTCAGCAAGGGACTGTGGTACTTTATTAGTCTCCAACCCATAGAGCAATGGATGCACGATCACAGATTATGCTCAAGGCCATTCTTCCATGGCTGACATACTTTTCAATCCCATTCTCCTACTTTTTTCATAACCCTCCATTCCCTTACCAATCAAGAACCTATCTATCCCTGTCTTAAAGGCACTCAATGACTTGACCTCCACAGCCCTCAGCAATGACTCCCACAGATTCACCACCCTCTGACTGAAGAAATTCTGCTTCATCTTCATTCTAAAGGATCATCCCTTCACTATGAGGCTGTGACCTCAGATCAAGTCTCTCCTTTTTAGGGGAACATCTCTTTACCCACTGAATCCAGGCCTCTCAGTATTCCATAACTTTCAATGCGATCCCTCCTTATCCTTCTTAACTCTAGTACAGACCCAAAAGTTCTTAACCATTGATGTGACAAATCCTTCAGCCCTAGGACCATTCTTTTAACGTCCTCTGAACCCATTCCAACACAGTACATCCTTAGATACTGGGACCAAAACTGCTCACAATATTCCAAATGGAATCCGACCAGAGCGTTGTACAGCCTCTGCAGTACATCTCTGCTCTAGTCCTCTAAAGCTGAATGCTAACATTGCATTTGCCTTTTTAACTGCCAAGTGAACCTGCATATTAAGCTTAAGAGAAGCCTGAACTAGAAATCCCAGGTCCCTCTGTGCATCAGATGTCCAAAGCTTTCAATCGATACTAGAAGAGATTTCTAGCTGAAAAAGATATCCAGGGCCATAGGCATATTCAGGAATAAGGCAGCAAGCTGGAAGATCAGCCATGGTTTAGGAGCAGCATGGTGGCTCAGTGGGTAGCACTGCTGCCTCACAGCACCAGGGTCCCAAGTTCGATTCTAGCCTTGGGCAACTGTCTGTGTGGAGTTTGCACATCCTCCAGGTGCTCCAGTTTCCTCCCACAGTCCAAAGATGTGCAGGTCAGGTGAATTGGTCATGGCAAATTGCCCATAGTGTTTGGTGCATCAGTTAGAGGGAAATGGGTCTGGGTGGGTTACTCTTCGGAGGGGCGGTGTGAACTGGTTGGGCCGAAGGGCCTGTTTCCACACTGTAGGGAATCTAATCTAATAGTGGATTATACTGAACTATTTGAATGGTCTATCTTGGCTCTTCTTTCCTCAGTCTGGGTCTTACAAATACTGTTGCAAGATCTTTAACCTTTAACCGGACAGGTCCTCTGACATGTTTCACTTCAGCATGACGGCATTCTGTTATTGCTTTCTGGTCTCTTGAAGGCACTCAAAAAGCATTGGAGCAGAAGGGTGACAAGATTGCACCCAAGACTAAGATACCAAGTGGTTTTCAATACAGTTTGCCTTTGGCTTGCTTGAGCAAAGCCCCATAATCAAACTTCCCTCCAGGACGGAGAGATCACGGAACATGCAGTGCTGTGCAAGCACAGCTATGCACAATTAGCACAAAAGCTACATTTTGTACTGATTCACAAATGCAAGAGATCACACTGTTGGCATAGAGAATTAAAAGAGGTCACTATTTAACAGAACAAAAACAATATAAAATTTAATAACTAGCTAGTCTATGTCCCAATAAGTAACAACATCCTCTGAACTTGTCTTTGAATTTAATGGTCCACTTTCTTTTAAAAGTATTGTCAGCTCACTCAACGGGGTATCTGCCAGATATAACAGGCTGCTATGAGTATGCCTGCTTTGTCTCACAAACACACTGGATTCTTGACATTCCATTTTGTCTCCATCTCTTCCTCTACAAAGACAACTCCCTTCTCTTGAGAGAGACTGAGGAGGGCACAGACAGAATGATGCAAGATGAATGTCATTTACAGAAGGTCATGGCCTGCTCAATGGTGGCTTCTGTGGAGAGCATTGCAGTTCTCCTTCACATTCTTCATCTGTGTAATCAGCCAGGTCTTGAGGTACCCCTTGTCTTCCAACACTCAGACAAAGTAATGCAAACCTTTGATATTTGGGTGTCTTCAAAAGCAATAATAAAATGCCATCATGCTGAAGTGGAGCATGTTCAAAGATCCATTCAGTTCAAGGTTCAAGATCTTGCAACAGTGTTTGAAGAGGGACATAGAATGAACCTGGCATTATTCTCATCTGGATTTGTCAAAGTAGCAGCTAAAGTTCCCTATATAAACTGATTAACTAAAATATGGGTGGATATTCATCATCGAACCTGATTAACTGAGTTTCTCTCAAAGAAGTTGCCTGATTGATGTTTATGCACTCTTCAAAAAAATTTATTGCTAGCTTCAGGATTCAATCTGCACAGAATGCTGGGGTAACCCTCAAGTTAAACTGTCAGTCATTTTTTCTGAAAAAAAAGTAACTATGGTCCTCTAGACCTTTAATGGACTTTCCCTTGTAGTGGCATTCCCAGGCCCCTTAAGCACAGTGACCATACTGATATTGATCATTTCTTTCAATTGAACCTTATAATGACATGTATCTAAATTTGTTTGACTTTGAAATCCCTGAAAAAATTCATTAAGAACTTGACTAATACATCTAAACTTTTGGTGACCCAAAAATAAGTGCAAATTCCAGTGTTCCAAACCACAGATAAGTAAGTAGCAGGATAAATTGGCTTTGAAACCAAAATAGCTTGAGTAAGCGCAATTATCTTTTCCTATCTAACAAAACCATTGAACATATTTTAGCTCACATTAGATAATGACAGTATGTCAGAGTCTTTAAAATGGACTGTTACAAAGTCTGGAATTGATTAGATTATACCAAGTTGATAGCAATGGAAGAACAAATTAGTCCTGCATTTAGAGCAGTTGTGAAAGAATTAACATAAACAATGAGGAAAGTATTATTCTCAACCCATCTGTTCGCATTACTACATAACATTGCAAATCCATGTGGCCAACAAGCAATTTAACAAGTGATTTCACACAATTTCACTCAAAGTTGTTAAACTATAACTGCTGAGAGCCCAACATTAAGTCTCAAAAGCTATCAAAAACTGGTATTGGATTTAAATGAGAATCCAAGTATAACTAGGTACACCGTAAAACATTCTGAAAGAGATGAAAATATTAATCTAGAAGGCAAAGATGGCAGAGCCCAAAAACAATATTGCATATGCTTGAAATCTCAAACAACAGAAAATGCTCATAGTAGTCAGTAGGCCAAGTTGCACCCATGGAGAGAAAATAAAACATTTAACATTTCAGATCTTCAGGAAAACTTGCAGGTTTGCTCAAGTTAATGTCATCTTTTAAATGAAACACATCCTTCAGAACCTCTCTGCCCAGGCAACATCTCATGAAAATGATGTGCTGAACACATGAGAAAATGCAAAAAAGTAGACAGAACACGTTGCATATTTATAAATGCACTCAAAACTGGGAGGAGTACTGCACTAGTTTGTTTCTGCTTACAGATAAATTGAAATCATTAAACCAGTCAGTCACCATTGTAGTTGTTAAATTATGCAAAATTGTTAAAGTACAGTGAGACAGTGGCATCATAGTAATGTGATCTGAGAGCATGGGCAAATGTTCTGTAGTACAGGAATCCAAACAGCACAACAGCAGCTGCGAGAACTTCAATCCAATTAATAATTCTAGAATGGGAAACTAGCCTCAGCAATGACAACCATGACAACTATCATTTGTCACGATAAAGAAAGAATCATTTAGGTCACTGATGTCCTGTATGGATGAAAAAAAAATCCACTTTTCTTGCCCATTTTGATCTAGACAGTCTTCGAGACATACAGCACAGAAACAGACCGTTCAGTCCAACTTGTCCATGCCAAGCAGATATCCAAACCTAATCTAATCCCATTTGCCAGCACTTGGCCAATATCCCTCTAAACCATTCCTATTCATATAGCATTCCAGATGTAGTTGTGACAGCCTCCACCACTTCCTGTGGCACTCATTCCATACACACTCCATTTTGCCTATCCATGCCCCTCATGATTTTGTAAACCTCAAAAAGGTCACCCCTCAGCCTCCAACGCTCCAGGGAAAACAGTCCCAGCCTATTCAGCCACTCCCTCTAGCTCAAATCCTCAAACCCTGGCAACTTCCTCGTAAGTCTTTTCTGAACCCTTTCAGGTTTCACATGCAATATTCCAAAAGTGGCCTAACCAATGTCCTGCACAGCCACAACATGACCTCCCAACCCCTGTACTCAATACTCTGACCATTGAAAAAAAGCATACCGAATGTCGTCTTCGCTAGAAAATCTGCGAATTTCAAGGAGCTATGAACCTGCACTCCAAGTTCTCTTTGTTCAGCAACACTGCCTAGGCCCTTACCATTAAGTGCATAAATCCTGCTCTAATTTGCTTTTCCAGAATGCAGCACCTCGCATTTATCTGAATTAAACTCCATCTGACACTTCCCAGCCCACTGGCCCATCTGATCGAGATCCCGCTGTACTGAGGTAACCTTCTTCACTGTCCACTACACCTCCAATTTTGGTGTCATCTGCAAACTTACTAATTATACCTCTTATGCTCACATCCAAATCATTTATATAAATAACGAAAAGTAATGGGCCCAGCACTGATCCTTGTGGCACTCCATTGGTCACAGGCCTCCAGTCTGAAAAACAACCCTCCACCACCACACTGTCTTCTACCTTCGAGGCAGTTCTATATCCAAATGGCTCGGCCTCCCTGTATTCCAGGAGATTTAACCTTGCTAACCAGTCTCCCATGGGGAACCTAGTCAAATGCCTTAGTAAAGTCCATATAGATCATGTTTACTGCTCTTCCCTCGATCAATCCTCTTTGTTACTGCCTCAAAAAACTCAAATCAAATTCGAGAGACATGATTTCCCATGCACAAAACCATGCTGACATTATCCCGAATCAGGCAAAAGTGAAGGGCTTTTGCCCAAAATGTCGATTTTCCTGCTCCTCGGAAGCTGCCTGACCTACTATGCTTTTCTAGCACCATTCTTATCTAAACTCATTATCCCGAATCAGTCCTTGCCTTTCCAAATACATGTAAATCCAGTCACTCAGGATTCCCTCCAACAATTTGCCCACCATTGATGTCAGGCTCACCGGTCTATAGTTCCCTGGCTTTTCCTTACCACCTTTCTTAAATAGTGGCACCACGTTAGTTAACCTCCAGATTTGACATCTCACCTGTGACTACTGATGATGCAAATATCTCAGCAAGGGGCCAGCAATCACTTCCCTAGCTTTCCAGAGAGTTCCAGGATACACTTGATCAGGTCCTGGGGATTTATCCACTTGTGTGTGTTTCAAGACCTCCAGCACCTCATCCTCCGCAATATGAACATTTTTCCAAGATATTCACCATGACTCCAGACACACAGTAATGCCATTGAGTCTCAGCAATATTTGAGCATTGTGTTTGTGTTTGGCTTAACAAGAAGTGTCTGCATCTAACCCACAATCAAGCATGTCTTCTTTAACTTTTTAAAAAATCATATCTTTTCTCCTGGATAATGCTGTCGTGCTTCACAAACCACTAAATGCTTTGACACCATTTCAGTGTCTTACACTCAGTATGACCCTGGAGTGAAAATTGAAGGGCTAGAGGTTAAGTTGAGAGAGAAAGCTGAGGATGCACAGTTGGTACAAATGACAAAATATTTTTTAGCTGATTCCAATGACATTCTCTCCCCCTAGGTTAATGACTGAGCACAACACTTTTATATTGCCATGTGATGGCAATATAAGCTGACTTGCGATGTTGAAATCCAAAGGAATCAGTGTCACGGCCTCTCTTGATATCAAGGGAACATGGTCATCCTGTTGAGTATAGGCTGGGAGGCAGGAAGGCTGACAAAGTAATGGGGACATATCAGACATGTCCCTCATCTTTTGAATGCTTTGCATTGGTGGGAATTGAGAAGGTGGCAAAGAGCTTGGCTACCTGCAGACCAATGGAGATAATTAAGTGGGCAATTAAAAGTCTTTGCATTAAAGCACTAGCATTGTACCAACAAAGAGAAGAGAGGAGTCTTCAGCTCTAGCTTTCACCTCACCTTTAAATTACATGATAAATTAACTTTGCGCCCAGTGTCCTGAAGGAGTTCAAAAAGTAGTTAGACATTTAATACCTCAGAAACAAATTAAAAGTGATCTAATTTTGGTGAAGCTTTGCATTGTCTCATATACAGCTAAAGCTGTGAATTACATATAGCTAGTCCCACCAGTTGTTTTATGAACAAATCTATCTTCAACAGCTTTAATGCTAAAGAGAATGTTGATAAGGTAGCCAGTAAACATCTTACTTCCAGGTACAAACCCATAGGATTTTAACATCCAGATAAACACCAGAACAGATTGAGTAATACTTTCTCATTATTGCACTGAAACGTTCGTTACATACTGAAGTTTTGGAGTGGACTTTGAAAAAGACATATATATGCATATATTAACCTGAGTTCATGTGTGAGGAGAAAAAGTACAGCTGTCAGGAATGAGCTATTAGTGCTAGATCTGGGAGAGAACTGCTGTAAAGACTTGGTAGCTCCCAATATAAACAATGTGGTCATGTACTCACCAAGAAACCTCCATTAGTGTCTAAAATATCCATTTAACTGCAACAACTCACGTTGTTTATATACTCAGTGATGACGCAAAACCAAAACTTAATGTGACCTACTATCATTAGAAGCTGCTCTCCTGCTCATTTATTTGACTACCTTCTGTCCTGTGGGGGAGGCCCTGCTTTTCAAAAGGTATCTCAAATTAAACAGTTAGGCAGAGCTCATTACAGCTGGTCAGAAACAAAAATCTGATCGCTGTACACCACGATGGACATGAAAGAATAATCAGCAAATACCAGTGACCCACTAAATAATTTCCATACATCTCTTATCCCAGGTTGTAACTAAATTGCAAAATGTTATTAAGCACTGTTGACTGCTGCTGCAGTTATCTGAAGGGATCTGACGGATCATTCAATTTTTCTACCTAACCTTTATTGCTTGTGATAGAGCAATAAGACAAAGTGCATATAAAGCAAGTTGCTGTGCCAAAATGTTGGAGCTCCCTACCTAACAGCTGACACCACACAGACTGTAACTAAGGTGACGAATTTACCAACTTCTCAAGGACAATGAGAGATGGTAACAAATACTGTCCGAATTAGTGATGCCTACATTCCGTGAACAAATGCACAAAAAAAGTCCTTTACATACTGTCAACTATATGACCATTTGGAAAAGCATAGCATGATTAAAGGCGGTCAGCGTGGCTTTGAGAGGGGCAGGTCATGCCTCACATATCTTATTGAGTTCTTTGAGGAGGTGACAAGTTGATGAAGGTAGAGCAGTGGATGTGGTGTTATATGGACTTGTGCAAGGCATTTGGTAAGGTTCCCCATGGTAGGTTCATTCATAAAGTCAGGAGGTATGGGATACAGAGAGGTTTGGTATCTGGATTCAGAATTGGTTGGCTGACAGAAGACAGTGGTTGTAGATAGAAAGTATTCTGCCTGGAGGTCAGTGTTGATGGGGTCCCGCAGGGCTCTATTCTCGGGCCTCTGTTCTTTGTAGTTTTATAAATGACTTGGACGAGCAGGTTGAGGATGGGTTAGTAAATTTGCAGATGACACAAAGGTTGGAGGCGGCGTTGATAGTATTGAGGGCTATTGCACGCTGCAGCACGGCAGACAGGATGCAGAGCTGGGCTGAGAAATGGCAGATGGACTTCAACCTGGATAAATGCGAAGTGATGAATTTGGAAGGTCGAACTCGAATGCTGAATATAGGATTAAAAACAGGATTTTTGGCAGTGTGGAGGAACAGAGGGATCTGGATGTAAAAATACATACATCCCTCAAAGTTGCCACCCAAGTGGGTAGGGTTGTTAAGAAAGCATATGGTGTTTTGGCTTTCATTACCAGGGGGATAGAGTTTAAGAGCCGCGAGGTTTTGCTATAATAGCTCTCCAAGTCCCTGGTGAGACCACACTTGGAATACTGTGTCCAGTTCTGATCACCCTATTATAGGGAAGATACAGAGGCTTTGGACAGGGTGCAAAGAAGGTTTACCAGGATGCTGCCTGGACTGGAGGGCTTGCCTTATGAAAAGAGGTTGATTAAACTTGGACTTTTCTCTCTGGACAGAAGGAGGAAGAGAGGTGACCTGATCAAGGTATACAAGATAATGAGAGGCATGGATAGAGTCAATACCCAGAGACTTTTCCCCAGGGCAGGATTGACTGGCACGAGGGGTCACAGTTTTAAGATATTAGGAGAAAGGTATAGAGGGGACATCAGAGGAAGTTTCTTTACACAGAGGGTTATGAATGCATGGGATGTGTTGCCAGCGGTAGTGGTGGAAGCAGAGTCATGAGGGACATTTAAGCGGCTGCTGGACATGCACATGGATAGCAGTGAATTGAGGGGTGCATAGGTTAAGTTATTTTATTTTACATTAGGATTAATCCTCGGCACAACATCGTGGACCGAAGGGCCTATTCTGTGCTGTACTTTTCTATGTTCTATACTCTAACTCAAATTTAATGGCCAAATAAGAACAGTATCTTCAGGAGGAAAAAGCACCATTGAAATACTGACTGTTCCAGAAATGCTGACCATCCAACCATCTTTTAAAGCAGAACTGTGTTGGTAGCTGTGGTTTCACACCTTCCCATTTTTGTTTTGAAATGAACCTTATCTGAGAAAGGAAACTAAGCTTCCAGTTTCTGAGGAAGCCAAAGTGAAATTGGAATCAGAAACTGAAACCTCTAGGAAGAATGAACTTCATTGAAAGCATAAAAAGTTGCAGGCCAATCCAAGCTCATAAAAACTGTTCAATCGAGCAGTCTACTATAGGTAAACTGAAGGCAGAGGCTATATCAAGGAGCTGGAAATTGCTGGATCTACACTATTATTCCAAGCAAATGGAGGTAGTTCTACAAATGCGCTCTTTTTGAAGAGGACATCCCTATAGATCTCAAGTTACTTGGCAGCTGCAGTTGGCTGTGAATCAGGCTGGCTTCTAGAACAGAGAAGCTAAATTCTTCATGAGAAAAATACTTTTGAAGAATTTTTGTGACTGAGATTGATGGACTATTAAGTTGTAAGATGTGTCTTTGAATGGCAGATCCAACTTTGTATAATTTATAGTATTCACAGACTAAAATTTGCCTGTGAATTTCTTTTCAACTAATATAGATGGAGTTTTAGAGAACAGGTGATTATTTAAGATAATATTTAGTTTATTGACTTCTACAGCAAAATACTTTTGATATAAACTGAAATCATGTGGCTTCATGTAATCATCCAGGATTTTTTATTTCTTCCTTATTTTCAAAAGAAAGTCACTAGACTCAATTGAGATTATAATACCACCTTCCAAAGCCAGACCAAGATCCCCTAGAGGCAGGTGTATTCAGCATTTAAAATGAGTCTTACAATGCAGTAAGTATCCCAAACCCACTTTGTGCAATCTAGATGGTCAGGAGCTTTCTGTCTCCCTTTAATTCACCACTTTAGATTGCACCCACAATTACCAACCACAAGCAAAATTCATCGAAGTGGTATGCAGCTCAAAGTGAAATCCAAACGTTGTTCTGAACACCAAGTATATTATCATTGCTGATAACTTCCCTGTCGAATTGGAGCTCAAACTTTCACACACCCACCATTATATTTCTCTAAAGTTCTAAGCCCTGAGGAACACAATGGACAAATTGTCACGTGTTGTGTTGCACAGACGCTATTTCAATCCTCTTTGAACGATCAACAATGCCCTGGAAAGGTTCCACAACTATTCTCAAGCCAAACCACACCAGCATTGCTGTTCCTGACCCCCAATTAGCAAATCTATCAAGGAAGGGGAGTGAGGGATTTGGAGGCAGTGGGAGTGGTTAGTGGAGGAGGAAAGAGAGGAAATGAGGGGATGGGGGGGGGGGGGGGGGGTAAAGGCTGGGTGATGCTGAAGGTATGTTGTGGATACTTAACTGGAAACGCAAGCTTGACTTCCACAGTTGACCCACATTACCTGGTACCAGCATTTCAAGATATCTGACAGGCATTGAATCCTTCCTTCCTCACTTAGAAATATTTCTCAACCAGTTAGCCAAGGAACAGCACTAAAGATATACACCATCCTTCTCAATGAGAATAAGTAGATGGACACAAGAGAAGAATTGTAGCAAAAATCCCTTACAAAGCAAGGCTATTTACTAAGCTGTGTATGATAAATGAACAAACTTCAATTCCTCAATAAATAATACAAGCAGTGGTTAGATGCATTATCTTTAATATGATTAAACACATACTATGTACAGTCAGAGATCAATATCACAATTCTTTACATGTAGCTCCCTGGTGCAAACATTTTTTGCATTCTACTCACGCTAGCAGCATTGTCAATCTCCAGTAAACCTTTTTCCTTTCTTTGAAAAGGATGTGCTCCATACTGCTCAGTTAATGCATGTCTTCACAGAAATCTGACAAGATGAGATATGACACATGCACAGCATTTCATATACTTAAAATCAAAATTAACTTCAGCTTTTTTAAAAGTATTAATATTTCATACTACTTGGTGAGTTTGAAGGTCCACCAGATGGCATCCTATTTTACTACAAGTTGTCTTGAATATTGTTTAACAGGCATAATTCTCTACTTTAAATTCAGTGAAGGTCCTCATGACCTTCAGAAAAGTCAGTTAAAATTGCAACTCACTGTTTCCCACAGCAAGCCTTGGAGGTCGAAGTTGGTAAGAAGCTTGTTTAAAATTTAATAAAGACAATACTTTGACTTCATTGAAATAAAATCCTGAGGTTGATAAACAGCAAAAACCAATCTTGGTTATACCTTTCTCCAGAATGTGAAACAGAACTTTCCATGGCTATAAGATTATGAGGAACAGGAGTAGCCATTCGGCCCCTCAAGCCTGCAATACCATTCAACAGGAGCATGGCTGATCCAACATTCCTCACGTCTATTTGCCTGCTTTTTCCAGGAACGCTCAACTCCCCTACTGATCAAGAATCTACCTTCAAATCATTGATGATTTTTCAGTTGGCACTTTGGCCATCTACTGCAAAATCTCACCGTTGTGACAAATTGGACTGTCAGACCAGCATGGCTGATGCGGTTATCTGCAATGACGAAACAGATAAGATACTTGTTGACTATGAAGCCAGAGTACATAATAAAGCGGCCAATAAGGATTTTCTCATTTGTGCATTCCTTCAAGCCGAACTCTGGAATTGATATAATATTTAGAAAGAGGCTCAATCCAAGCCTTTCAAAATGGCAAACTCAGATTATGCAGTCACTCTCCCTTCCAATGTCTAAGAGAAGTTTGTTTATTTCCTTGTTTTTCTGTCCAAAATCAAAGTCTGATGGCTTTGCAAGCAATAGGCTTTAAAACAGATAGTGAAACAGGGGATGTCCAATTCACAAACGCAGTAGGATATACCAAATGCTACCCAAAGTCTACAAGTAACACAGAAGTGCAGCTGCTGGAAATCTGAAACCAAAATAGAGTTCTGGAGAAACACAGTAGATTTGACAGCATCAGAAAGAAAAATCAGAATTACTCTAATGAAGGGTCACCTGACTCGAAACATTTACTGTTTTTCTCTTATTAGATATAGCCAAACCTGCTGTGTTCCTCTAACATCCCGCCTTTAATACCTAAAGCCACTTTGAAGTAATCCGGAATAATTGTCAAGCCATATTACGGTGTCATTAGGCTGAAATGGTTATTAAAATAGGAGCAGTTATTTCTCAAAATCTATAGCATAGCACAGACAAAATGATCCCAAATAATAATAAACCCCAACAGTAGAAGGGTCCATTTACATAGAGATTAGAAAAACCAATGGAATGAATCAGCTGTCCATTAGGGAGAGGCAGATATACGTTCAGTATTGTGAAGTATTGAAGAAGTTCTCCTTTGCAACCCAGAACGCCAAAATGGCATGGATGAAAAATAATTTTTATTTTAAAATTTAGTCTTGTCATACAGATGTCACTAACCAAGACCAACACAGTGGCCATTCCTATATCTCTGGCAAGGTGAGTCTCCTCCTTAAATCTCTGTAGCTCTTACAGTGAAAACGTTGCCAGGATTGTAACTTGATGGCACAAGAGCAGTGACATATGCCAACGCCAGATGACAACAATTGCGGTTTTCCATGTCTTCTATACGCAGCTCTCGTAATAGCAGAGTTCAGGACTTGGGAGCTGAGAAAGAGTGAATTGCAGTGGGTGAATTTGATGTCTAACCAATCTCAATAAAAAGGAAGAGCAAATTTCTTTTAACAAAAAGACTTTTTAAAAAAAAAATCTAAAAATCTAAATCGGAACAGTGCAGTGCAAACAGAAGCTTCTATTTGTGTAATCTGACCTTGCCCGAAGCCTCTGAAGCATTTGAATATGAATGATGAGATCAATTAGCCTTCAGCTATTCTGAAGAAAATTCTGGCCACATTATCTTTCAAAAGTCATGTGTTGTTATGTATTGTTGTCAGCCAATTAGGCTGTGCAAATTCAATACCATGTTTTATTGCATTCCCAATATCTTAAGACCAGGCTTCACAGGCATTACTTTTAACAGCAAATTAGTTATTAAACTACCTGAGAAGTACAGAAGTATAGTAGGAGAGTCCTTATTTGCTTAATGCCTGCCTGCAAAACTGAAGTCTAGATCAACTTCACCCAGCAAAAACTGAAATTACTATTTCTATTACGATTAAAAATATAAGGGAAAATCAACATACTTTATCTTGTAATGTGTGACTGATTTAAGTAACCTTTACATTGTTCGAAAGTGCGTGCTCTGTGGCACAATCTCTGGCGCACCAGGTTGGACAGCATAAATAGGTGAAACACAAATATGAAGCAGTTCCATCTCAAGCAGCAATCAAAACTTTTCCAGGGCAGGTAACATTTACTTGATGAGTATTTTGGAGGCAGTATTTAAGAATTTCTAATTCTGCTCTGTACTGGAACTTTGCTTTTTTCTTTTCTTTGGATAAGTTGTAAGAAGAACGACATGCATTAGAAAATTAATTCAAGATGAGGTAGAGAATTCACTAATCTGAGTTAGCCTGTTGTGTTATGTACAAATAAATATGGGAAAAAAGGGGAGATAGTTGACAAAAGAAAAACAAATGACAAATCAAGGGAAACCCAGAAAAAAAAATAGACAGCAAAGAGGAACAGCTGTTTGGGTTGGTGATGTCATTTCTTCTGGTGACGTGTTTATTTGTTGATAGAGTTCCCATTGGAATGCCATGCTTCTGGGAAGTCTCATGCTTGTCTCTGTTTGGCTTATCCAAGGATGGATGTGTTGTCCCAGTTGAAGTGGTGTCCTTCCTCACCTGTATATAAGGATACTAGTCAGAGAGTGGGTCATGTCTTTTTGTGGCTAGTTGATGTTCATGTATCCTGGTGGCTAGTTTTCTGCTGTTTGTCCAATGTAGTGTTTTCTTTAAACAGTTCTTGCAAGGTTTTTCGTAAATGACATTAGTTTTGCTTGTTGTCTGTATAGGGTTTTTCAAGTTCATTAGCTGCTGCTTTCATTGTGTACTTCCCATTCATTGGGTACCTATTCTTTTTGAATGTACTATATAGGTGATGTTCCTCTGCTCTTCATATCCAATAAACACAGTCTGTCGATTTCTCAGCAACAAACCTAAATAAACAGACAAAACACGTCCAGAAACCATAGCCACTCTCCCCTACATCAAAGACATCTCGGAAATGGCTGCCAGACTACTCAGGCCCCTTGGCATCATGGTAGCCCACAAATCCACCAACACAGCAGCTAATGAACTTGAAAGACCCAATACAGATGACAGGCAAAACTAATGTCATTTATAAAATACCTTGTAAGAACTGTAAGAAACACGACATTGGACAAACAGACAGAAAATTAGCCACTAGGATATGTGAACATCAACTAATCACTCTCACTAGTATCCTTTCAGACACCACTTGGAATGGGACAATACAGCCATCCTCGGACAAGCCAAACAGAGACATGCACGAGAATTCCTAGAAGCATGACATTCCAGCCAGAACTCTATCAACAAATATATTGACTTCAATCCCATTTACCACCCCCTGAGAAAAGGAACAGGAACTGACACCATCATAGGAAATGTCACCACAGGAAAAGACATCACTAACCCAAGGAAACCCAAACACAAAGCAGGCTACACCACCAGTGCTTCATCCAGAGGCTCACTGAATATTTTACCTCGTAGGGTGATGAAACATCTGAAAACAAACCTTCCAGCTCAGCGAGCAAACCTACACCCAGAAGTATGAAACTACTTTGAAATGTACAGTTAAGAAACTGATTAATAAAAGTACATTTGCTCGTTGTGATGACATTTGACGGCATGTTGTCAAATCTGGTACATGCAGTTATAAATGGATGTAACTAATGAACTTGTAGACAAGTTAATGACATTGTTATGCTTAAAACAAGCATGCATCTCAACAAAAGTAACGGTATTTTCCCAGATGACCATTCCAAGTACCTTGTAGTATTTGCCACCTCTACCAGTGTATAGTAGTGGGTAGGGTTGTTTTGAGGTTGCTTGCTGTTACCACTTCTTTGTCGTGGGCCTAGACGATTAGTGGTACAGGATACATCACCATAGACTAATAACCACACCCCTTCCATAAGTAACAGACAAAGCTTTGATTGCATGATAGCAATTAGTACAACCACATTAGGTCAGGAGTAAATGCCAGGACCTAAGGGAGTTGGAGAACTCTCACCTCCATGCAGAGACAGAGAGAGATATCAGCAGAAGAGGTACAGCCAGTGTAAGAGGAACATTAACCTCTTCAGAACCATGACCTTATTTTAACAAAAGCAACTCTAAAATGCATTACAGTGATGAAAAGAGTGAAGATTTGGTGCCACTGCTGGAAAATAATGAACTGCACATACCATGAACCTACAGGTATCTAAAATCAATTAGGCCATTTGCCCTCACCCTGGGTTTTTTTTTTAATTTGAACTTAATGACTAAAATAAACAAATTCTCTAAAACTTGAGGTGACTATGCTCATTAAAACAGTTTGCAGTTTCAGAGATATATTTTAGACAATATAGACAAAGCCATACAGCATGGAAACGGACCCTGCAGTCCAACTAGTCCATGCTGACCATAATCCCAAATTAAACTAGTCCAACCTGCTTGTGCTTGGCCCATATCTCTCTTCAGTTATTATTCCTGCACTTATCCAGATGTCTTTTAATTGCAGTAACTATACCTACATCTATGTTTACATCTGGAAATTCATTCCACACATAAATCACTGCCCCTCATACCTTTAAGATCTTTTTCTCGCCTTAAAATTTTGCCCCCTGGTCTCGAAATTCCGTCTTGAAATTCCTAAGATCATAAGGAAAGAAAAATATGTAGGCTGTTCAAGCCCCTTGAGCCTGCTCTGCCATTCAAT
Organism: Chiloscyllium plagiosum; assembly: GCF_004010195.1. Taxonomy (NCBI): domain Eukaryota; kingdom Metazoa; phylum Chordata; class Chondrichthyes; order Orectolobiformes; family Hemiscylliidae; genus Chiloscyllium; species Chiloscyllium plagiosum. The sequence goes on from NC_057719.1 coordinate 69,461,997, forward strand.
AGGATCTTGGCCAGACATTCTTCATGCCCACTTTCCTGCAATCCTTTATAACCCTACTGATCAAGAATCTATCTCAGCTTTAAATATAAAAAAGGACACTGGCCACACAGCTGTGGTAGAAAGTTGCAAAGTAAACCCTCAGACAAAATTCTTCCTCATTTCAATCTTAAACTGGTACTCAAGTTCTGATAGCATGCCCTCTGGTCCTAGATTGAAGGAGAAGATCCGCTCAGCATTTATTTAGCCAAGCTCCTATATGTTTCAATCTCCCATTTTTCTAAACTCCAGTGAGTGGTCCCAACCAGTTTAGCTTTTGCTCATGACAATTCCCTCGTACGAGGATCATCCTAGTGAAGCTTCTCTGGACAGCCGCCATAAAAAATGCACAGGGATTGAAACTACTCAGTACTCCAGATGTGGTCTCACCAACATCTTGTAAAGTTGCACTAAGACTGCCCTACTCTTGTATGCCAAACCTTTTGAAAAAGGGACCAGCATTCTGTTAGCCTTCCAGATTACCTGTTGCATCTGTATGCTAGCATTGTGTTTTCATACATAAAGTACCCCAAGTCCTTGGTATGGCACCCTTCCAAAATGAACTTTACATTTTCTCATTAATGCTCCATTTGCCAATCTTTTGCCCACTTACTTAACCTACCAATCTCTTTCTGCAACTGTTTGCATTTCTCTCAACTTGCCTTTCCACCTACTTTCATGTTGCCTGCAAATCTGGCTACAGTACATTTGCTTCCACCTCCAAGTCATTAAATATGTATTGTGAAAAGTTGCAAACATTTTATAACATATGGCTCACATCGTACTAAAATTCTAACCAATATATTAACTTATTTTCTGGACCAGTTACTACTGCTGATGGTGCATAAGGAGCTGCATGAGGTTCTTCTTTAAATCTTAAAGTATTCTGCCTTTGACAACAATGACCTTCTGCACCCATAAAAGCAGTCCATAGAGCTGAATAGAACAGTTGTTAAGATTAATCCAGTATGAGTGATATTTTAAAAAAGTGAAACAGTCTCCACAAGTCAATGAATTGATAGATCTTATTTTACAACAAACAATATTTTTCCTCTCCAGATCAGCAGTAGTCAATGAATGTCGGAGGTCCAAAGTACCAGAGTTTTTAAATCTCGTAAATGTTCTTCTAATTTTGGAGCATTGTCATTTAAACTGAAGTTTATTTTCAGTGCCTAAGGCATAAACCAATTTTACAAAGCACAAAGAGCCACTTTCTTTACAAACTCCATTTGGAAGTCTTCAAAGGCACTTTTACTAACCAATTATAATGGTATGGAGTACTGGCATTCTCACTTACAGATAACAATGGCCCTACTCTGCCCAATCTATTGGCACAAGCTGTGATAAAAGAATGGAGCCTTTGTAACTAAAGCCCCAACAACTAGTGCTCTTTCCAAAACATTCACAAATCACTCACTATTATAAGAGATGCAACAAACCACTTTCAACAACAGGTTTCTCTATCTCTCGTGTCTTATCAAGACCTGCTCACCCAAATAAAATTGGCTTCTCTTTCACCTCCCAGCAGCTTCTTGATCTGGTGGTATGCTCGAACCTCTCCATTCTCAAAGGTCTTCCCCTGCAAAGGTCTTTCCCTTCCCAATTCTTACCCAAAAACACTTCGATATAAACTTATAATAATTGCACATTAATGAACATTCAAAGCTAATATCAAATAAAGTGCAAAATAAATCTGTTCCTCACTATATTTACAAATAATATTTACAAGAGTCATCACATGTCAAACAAACAGCCCAACGAGTCTTAACCACTTTCTAGCCTCAATGCATATGCTTGAAATGCTTTAAATAGTGGCTGTTCCTTATTGAGACAGGATTCATAACATCCTGTTCCTGCAAGGCCTTGCAAATGTTACATCTGAATCACTACCTGTCAGAATTAGGGTCAATAAAACTATATAAATTTTCTCCATGCAGACAGGTGGCATGCTGTGGTCCAGCTGCTTGGAGTGCTCAATGATAATGTGGTCAGATTAATTCTTTGTAACACCTGGGATAGATAGACCCTGAAAATGCAAGTGTGCTGAGGTTCTATGCAAAGTTTAATGCAGCCGCATGAGGCAAAGTAAACCCTTCTCTACAGATATTTATCTAGACACATGGTCCATCTCCACCCATTAGGCAGCTCAATCAGCTGAGGGCCACAGCTCAGATCTCCCTCGTACCCACCCTGGCACCTCTTAAAAAGGTTCATGAGTCCCCGTACATTCCTTCAAAAGGGTTTTTTTTCATTTCACTTTCCTTGAGATGCCATCTTGTTAAACTAAATTATCACATCCCTCACTACAGTGTACTAAATATTTGGCTTCTTCTTTTGGCATGGGATTACAATTACTGACTTGTTCATACTGGCTCCAATGGAGGTGGGCGCATGCAGACGAGGTAGCCATTTATTCCATCTAATTTACCTGACTGCAACTTGGGGCTGAAGGGGTCTCTCATTTTTGAAACCCACTTCACATAGTCAGCTGTGAAACTCAGGGTACTTTTTGTTGGAATCTTGAACTGATGTCACTTTTAGCAAAGTTAAAACTATACACTGAACAAAACGTACAGCCCCTCCTTGACTGTCAAAAGCCTGCCCAATGGCTGAGGTCAATGACCTTTCATGAACCCCGACCATTAACTGCATCTCTTCATAGGTTTACAAAAAAAAAAATCAGCAGACCAAGCTACACCTTTTTCTCTTTAATTTTAGATTTCTATTCTCCAGAGCATCTGACTTTTGCTTGTTTCACTCCTTTGCTGGTTCTACCGAAGAGGTTAATTATTTATACCAAGTTGGCTGGGGATTTAGATTGAACTACCTGACACTGCACAGAAACCATCCAATTTATTTGTCATAGCCCAGGGAAAAGAATAAAACTGCACATATATTGAAAAGTAACCTTGTTCTACACCGAATCAGCCTTCAAATATTGCAGTGGCGGGATATGGATTGCAGTGTTCCCCATGGTTTTGTAATATTTCAGTGTTCAAAAACATTTCCTCTCTGAACAACTGATTGCTTAAGAGATTATCAGTCATAAGTAGAGGCAGCTAAAAGAACAGGGATCAGGAAGGAAGGGAGATCGATCATACAACTAGCGGGCATGGAATTCTAATAGAGATTAAAATCTGAATGGGTTGGGGAGGAGGGCAGAAACCAAGAAACATGATGAAGAAAACACAATTATCAACATTTAATAGACAAAAAAAGGTGTTGAACCAGGAGCCCATAAATATTTGGGCATTGTGTGACTACAGCCTGGTTCCAACAGCAAATTCAAGTTATTTAAATGGTTAGTAAAGGCACCCGAGCTTTATATCTACTGTCTGACATTCAGTGGCCAGTCATGCATTGTATTTCTAGGAATTAATGTTGATACAAGTTAACATATAATTACATGAGTAAGAGGCCTGTCATAGAAAAAAAGTGAACTACAGAAGTTCGGGTCTTGTACACTGTGAAAAGCACTTAACTCAGTTAAGAAAAACAGTATCCAAACAGTTGGTGCAGTATTCATAGATTTTTCTGGTAGTAATTGAGATAATTTGATAGATAATTAGGCAGTACCTTAAAAGGAATCTCGAGGAAATCCATAAATTAGAAACAAACCTGTTTTGTTTATTGATACATAAACAAATATATAATTATCACTGCTACCATAGTGCTGCAGAACACTATTACAAATATTATAGAAAGCTGTAACAGAATTTAATCTGAATAATAATGATGTGTGCATGGTATAGAAGAGAAAGTGATTTAAAGAAATTGGGGACATACACAACTAACAAGGAGGAATCAATACATATAGAACTCTTCTCACCCCACCCTCCATTAGACAATATGTTTCTGGTATAATGGTTTCAGCCTTCGGTTTGAGATGGAAATCAGTGCTCTATTCTTTCATTCTTTGCGATTCTGCTTGATGTTTCAGATATTATATCTAAACATAATGTTAAGCTTCTAACCATCTCTACTTTCCTTACCATATCTTGGTTTGTGGATGAAATGAAACTCCAACAGCAGTGAATAATTTCAGTTTTGACTTAAATTTAGTTATTTTTATTGCTACTGTCCATATGTAAATAGATAGGGTTATTACATTGCCTGTCTTAAGCTTTGGCTGAATTGGGCCCAAGTTAATCTGGAATTGAACTCAATACTTCCACCCCCCAGACTTAAATTGACCCATTAGAGACTTCACTTTAGTAACTTACAGCATTTGAGCACTGCTGAAAAAAAAAGCTGCCAAGGCTTTTCATTTTGCACCCATTAAGACAATTCATAAGAAATACCCAAGAAAAGAAATATTTATACTGTTCCAGAGGAGAGGGTTGATAGATAAGTGGACTCCTGTAATCAAGGACATTGTCAAAGAGAATGTACCAGTTAGATATGAACATGTAAACAGATGAAGAGCAGGCCACTGTATCCCCCCAAACCTGCTCTGCCATTCAATAACATCATGGTTGACCTGATATTAACCTCAACTCTACATTCTTCTATATCCCAGATAATCTTTCACCCTATTGGTAATCAAAAATTTGTCACTGCTTTAAAAATATTTAAAGATTCCACATCCACTGCTTTTTGAGGAACAGAATTCCAAAGACACTCAACCCTGTAAGGAAAAAAATGTTTCTTCATCTGTTATAAGTAGTCTGAAAATAAGAGCATCTCTATGACCCCTAAGTCTATATACTCCCCCAAGAGGAAACATTATTTCAACATCCACCTAAAGCCCCTCAGGATCTTGGTGTTTCAATCAAGTCACCTCTGACTCTTAAACTCCAGAGGGTATAGACCCAGCCTGTTCTCTTAAGGCAATCAGCTCATTCAACAGTAAAGCTTCTCTGAAGTGCTTCCAACATATTAAGATCCTCCTGTAAGTAGTGACTAGTACTGTACACAGTATTCCAAATGCTGTCTCACCAATGCCCTTCATAACTGAAGCATACAGTCACTAACTCTTATATTCAATTCCCCTCGCAATAAATAGTTAACATTGTTAGCTTTCCTGATTACTTGATGTACCTGCATATTAATCTTGTGGCTCATGCACGAGGGATACCCAGATCTCTCTTCTCACACCACCCTCCATTAAATGTTTGTCTATTCTTTCTGCCAAAAATGGACAATTTCACACTTTCCCACACTGCACACCATTTGCCAGATCTCTGCCCACTCAGCGTAGCTACATCACTTTGTAGACTCCTTATGCCCTTTTCACAATGCACTGACAAATCTTTGTGCCATCAGCAAATTTAGCTACCATATCTTCAATGCCTTCATCCAAACCATTTATCAAAATTGTAGAAGTTGAGGCCCCAGCATCAATCCATGGCACACCACTCATGGAATCCTGAAGGCGGCCCACTTTCCCGTCAGCAAACAAATCTTCCATCCATGCTAATATGTTACACTCTAGACCATAAGCTTTTATTTTCTGCAATAGCCTTCCATGTGACTCCTTATCAAATGCCAAAGATGACAACTGACAGATAACCGCTAAACACTATTTAAAATTTCAAAACAAGCAGGGTAGGATGGCAGGTTCTATGTTCACCCCAGCGAGAACGGAAAACAAATCCAGGCCTGTTGACATCAATCTTATCTATACATGTCATAATGAAACGTGAAACAATACTCAAAATTCGGTAAAACTACATCAACGCACCTTATTTAGCCATCAGGTCCTGGAATGGGGACTTGAACCTGGAACGTCTGGCTCAGAGGTAAGGTGACTACCCACTGTGCCATAAGAGCTCCAATGAGGAGCTCTGGCAGACGGTCCACAAAGTTTAACTATACACACTAATTAAGTAACTATCAGCAAATTTATTTCATGCTTTTCATCTAATCAAAACCCATTATTATTTCGAGGTTGGGGAGAAGCGAACAAAAACAAAATTGCATTGCAGAAAAATAAGCTAGTCTTGTCACCAAGCTGACCCATCAGAGAATAAAAACTAAGTGAGTCACCAGAATTTTATAATTACACAATTTATTTCCAGGGGAACGTTTGCATGGAGAAACAACTTATGTCACCTTTGTATAGTAGTAACTGGAGAGGAGCCTTTGGAAATATAAACGGCGTAATGAGGTAAATCTAGAGATGGTGCAAAAGTTCAGGCTGCTTCACAGTCAGAAGGAAAGTAGACAAAAACACATTTTCTGGAGAAATCCAGCAGACTGGAATATCAGGCAAGAGAAAACAAACAAACAGTCAATGCTTCCAGTCCAGTGACCCTTCTTCAGAACTCAAGTAGTAAAACAGAGAGTTTTGAATAAAAGTATTAAATAAAAGCATTGTAGGCATTTAATAAAGTCAAATTTCATTATCAAGGCTCTTTAAGCTAAAACGAATCAAACAAACAGTGTTTATTTTGAAAATTTGTTTCAGCTTTAGGAAACACATCACATGTTGAACTGATCATCCAAGCACAAAACCTCAGGTGCTGAAAGAAAAAAGTGCTAAACTGACTGCAATTACCACTTGTGAAATGTTGTGCTGGGGTATTTACCAGTTGCAAGGGTCACTGGACCCAAAACTTCAACTGATTTCTCTACACAAATGCTGCCAGACCAGCTGAGCTTTTCCAGCAATTTGTTTTTGCTTCTGATTTCCAGCATCTGCAGTTCTTTTGGTTTTATTGACCAAATGCCCTGCCTTCTTTTCATCGATGGTAATTGTGCCTTCCTCCAAAATGTCCCACCAATTTGAATTTTCTGTTAAAATTTCCTATGCTGCACCACCTCTCTTCCATTCTGACAAGGTCTGCATTAAACCCCAATTCTTGGATCAAGCTTTTGGTGTATTTCCTAATATTGCTCCTTTAGGCTTGATGACCAATTATTTCTAATTGCATGTCTATCAACCAAGGATACTTTGGGCAATTTTTCTAAATTATAATCACTTATTCAACAGAATATCTATCTTATAGTTGCAATTACAACAGCTTACCTTAAAAGAATGTTACATGTGAAGTTTTAAAATTTGACCAAAGATTCAATATTTACAGTTGAGTAATTTCTGATGTGCTTTTAAGATGTATTTTAAATTTGCAACAGTAGCTCAAGGAATCAGGGATGGGAAACAAATGCTGACCTTGTTAGCAATTCCATGAATGAATTTTAAAAATTGCACTGCCATGTGGCTAAACCTGCTAAGACTTCAGGCAGGATTCTGCTCCATCATTCTGAACCAAAATCAGACTGGAAATTGCAAAAAAAAAAACCCAGAAATTTCATCAGTTCAGTTTACACCTCAACTGTCTGCATTGCTCTCTTCCCACCAGTGAAATTCCTAACCCTGGTACATCACATACAAATTAGAGATGAAATGGTACCCAGTTCCCTATTGTCTAAGCTACTCATCATCATTCATAGAGGCTGCCACAGGGAAAGTCATTCATTGACGGTCCTCAACTTGAAGATGACCTACCCAGTGCAAATTTCTGTCATGGATGCTCACATGAATGAACAGGCTGATTCGCAAACCACAGATCTTTGCGTACATGCAGCAGGTTGATAAATATTGCAATCCAGAGTGAAGCATTTCTTCCCTTTCTTACCCTCTGATGTCAAGCAGTAAAATCTAATACCAGCACCGGGAACTCTGTTGCATTCACTGGTCCGGACAAAGCATGTGCTTCAGTAAATCATTCGGTTGCAAATTTTTCTCCAAAGGTTAGGACGTCCAGGAAACTTCTTCACAATTCTGCAGGTGCTTCATGATGATACGACTACAATTATCGAGAGATCGGTGGAAAATGTAGCCTCCTCCATCTGGAAGCAATGGTAACGTACAGCAAGAGAGGACAGGAGCTTTGTAGCTGTCTCTTCACTCATGAACATAAATAATGCCCAGATTAAATGTGTAACATTTTGCCTTTTAGGAATTATGCAACAAATATCAACCCATGTTTGCCAGTTTTCTAAACAGTTTATATTTACTTTAATAATCTTGCAAGGTACGAGTGATCGCGATCCAATGAGTCATTAGCATATTATTCCAGAACAGTCAAAAACAACTTGGCGTGCTAACCAATTTCCAAATCATATTTATTCAAATGAAGGGTAGAGGTTCATTTCAAGCGATGTTGGGAGTTCAATTCAGTGATGAATTTAACAGTCACCTTGGAATTTCCAGTAATGTTTTGAAATTCTCTAACATTGAGTGGCTATTAAACATAAGTGAGCTAGAGCCCTCTGTATCCTGACTTTAAGGGTCTCTTCCAGAGAGCTTCACATGCAATGGAATTGCCCACCAGAAAACTCACATGTAGTTAGCTGCAACAGAATCTGCAGAGATCCAATCTGCAAACCCAGAGTTTACTGCTCCAGTTACTCTGACCATTGGAAAACCCATGCCAATGCTCTGTTAGCTTGAAAAGCTACACTGTTAAAGTCAATAATATGTGATTTGGAAAGCTCCATTGTTACTATACAATATCCTTCTTGTGGCTTTAAAGGAAAACGTTCAAGGAAGCGAACCAGGACAAAACATTCTCAACAGATATTCACCAATTAACCAACATCTCTTGTACAGTAAAATTCAATTGCTGGAGGCTGAAAAGGTTTATGCAAAAGCAACTGACATTTCTTTCCCTTAACCCTCAAGCTCATAGTCCCAATACTTTATTCTAAATCACAAGTGCTAAATTGGGTTGCTTGATATTCTTTAATCACAGGCAAACTATGTGAATCACTTAATGAGGATCGCTTCTTAATTAAGCTGATCTTTCACCGTAACCCTTCAAAAACATCCTGATTAAGAGCTGCTAACTACATGATTTCAACTGTACATTTCAGTTTAAGATCAATTCCAAATTAGAAATATGAAATTAGATTGGTTTAAAAAAAAGTTTCCTGACAAATGCATGCACTCAGTCCATTTTGGGCTGAAATGAGGAGAAACAGCTGAGCTCGGGGGTGACAAACATTTAAAATTCTCTACCATGAAGATTGTGGCGATCTATCGAGGAGGTATAGGGAGAAAGCAGGATTATGGCATTGTGATACAGAGGATCAGTCAGGATCATGTTGACTGGCAGAGTAGAATGGCCTACTCCTATTTTCCTGTTTTTAAACTAGATAATACTGTTTAATGTGGCCAGAAATTACGCGATTAACAGACATCAAGGACACCAAGATTGGGTTACAAGATCGGAAATATTTAACTGTTTCTCTCTCCAGAGTTTCCTGGCAGGCTCCAATGTTTTCTGTTGTTATACAATGTCTTGGATTATTTTAACCTATAACAACTTCTTTTATTCTTTAAAAAACTGAAAAAAATTGTACAAATAAAACTCTGTTTAGTAATTTAAAATTAAGGACATTTGCAAAATTCATGAAATAACCACCATAACGGAGAGAAAATTGATATTTGTGGGAATACACATTTCTGCTGTTGCAATTTTTCAAACATCATGTTAGGAGTACAAGAAATATTTTGATTTAAGCTAATACAAGATGGAAATACCTTTTATTATAAAAATTGTAATGTCATTCATCCTCCCATAATTAATTAACAGCCAAATAAAGTTATAGTGCACACATTGGTTTGAGCTTTTTTTAAAAAAATTGATTGTTAATTTGCAGAAACAGACATTCTCTCATGTAAAAACATCACCCTAATGCATTTACCCAGCCTACTGTTCACAGTAGAAAAGAACGCACAGTTGTTTTATGCGCAATGGCCTGCATCACAGACGAGTCACAGAGCAAAACTTCTGCTGAGCTTCAGACAGATAATTCAATCTAATGACATCAAAAGACAGCAAACTCAATCTTGCGTAATTACGTTTTGCCGAGGGCAGAACAGCAGAATGAGACATCTCAGCCCAAAATAGTCATGCAATGACATCACTCATCAGCACTGATACCATTATTTGCATTCCTAAACGAACAGAATTCCAGCTTTTCAAGTGTGAAACAGGAACATTTGTGCGAACCCAATGCAAATGTAGTCCAAGAACAACATTAACCAGAAGTTTAAATATGGGGAGACACACATTTAGACTAAAATCTATACTGTGACAAATTTATATCTTGTTAGCAACTTATCATAAAACAGAAGAATGAAATATAAGTAAACATTGTTTACAGATAAGCCTTTAGGGAACAAGTGACACACTAGAATGTTGATTTGCTATTTGCCTTTCTGTGGAAGTCCTAAGCGGAATTAATCTGCTATGCCTTGATCATTGCTTCTCCTACTCCCGCAGTCCCATGCTCCCTGATCTTTCATTGCACGGTTTCTGAAATGTCCATAAATTACTGTAAAACTGTTAACATGCCATCACTGCTCCTCTGAAATGGACATCTTCAAGAGCTTGCACAGAATATTCTAGACAGGCAGAAGTTGCTGCCACCCATTCCAAGCTTCTCCAGACTGTGTGCTGTTGAAGCCTCCCACTCCAAATTCAATCCCTAAACTATAACGAATTGAAAATTTCCACTTTTATACTGGCAAGCCCTGCTTTGAAACAAACCTTGTGAATATTTCAGTTACGTTGCATTGACGTCTACAAATTTCAATTTATAAAACACCCTAACTGACACTGAAAATCAGGGTTTGGAGAACATGCAAAATAATTGGTCTCCACACTACTTCAATATTTTGTTCAAAAATTAGCTAGTTATCAAACTCTTTGATTGCAGTCAACAGATGTATTCATTTTCACTATCACTGTAAGGGGTCATCGTTTAAAAGCCAGACTGGGTGCCAACACTGAACTGCAGCCTGGTATCAAAATAGCTGTGGGAGAAAGCTTTCCCAAGTTCTCCATTTTCTTTGAATCCTTCAAACTATATTATAGATCATAACATCTGGGCTAAATTCCATTTATTGTACTTCACATTGTTGGCAGAAATCTTTTTATAACCAACAGCTTCAGAAATAGTTTGTATTTGGCCATAGAAACTGCATTATCAGCTTCTCTAGTTAGAACTGGGGCATCCTAATTGTAGCGAATTAAAGCAAACTAGTTGATATTTTAGATGCCCTACAGTTGTTTATGCTGTAGCGAGACTTGTACAAAAAAATGAAAGTAAACAGGTTGCAACTACTGATTTCTATTGACAGTTCTCATACGTGGGGCTTGAAATTCGGAAAAAGAAACAATGTATTTTGGCAGATGTGCTGATAGTGTATTTTCTCAAATGATTGATTATTTCTAAACTTAAGAATAAGGCCTAGTTCAATACTCCTCTATTTTCAACATAATCCCAGTCAGGCTTAAGGTAGAAAAACAAATTTATTAACTTGTATATGATGACAACAGAGGAAAAAGTCTTATTTTTCAACAGCCCTCTTCAAAAGGCAAATCAGGGCAAAACTAATACACTTAATGGCAAGGTCCTTGGGAGTGTTGCCAATTTGTGAGCTTTGGGGTAAAAGTTCATAATTCCTTGAAAATTGACTTGTAGGTATTCAGGGTGGTGAAGGTGGCATTTAATGCACTTGCCTTTATTGGTCTGTGCATGGATTTTAGGAGGTGGGAGGTCACGTTGTGGCTGCACAGGACATTGGTTAGGTTACTTTGGGAATATTGCATTCCATTCTGGTCTCCCTGCTATAAGAAGGATTTTGTGAAACTTGAAAGGGTTCAGAAAAGATTTACAAGGATGTTGCCAGGGTTAGAGGGTTTGAGCTATAGGGAGAGGCTGCATCAGCTGGGTTATTTTCCCTGCAGTGTCCGAGGCTGAGAGATGAACTTATGCAAGTTTATGAAATTATGAGGGGCATGGATAGGGGAGTCCAAAACTAGGGATATAGGTTGAGGTGAGAGGGGAAAGATTTTAAAAAGGGACCCAAGGACAACTTTTTCACGCAGAATGTAGTGTGTGTATGGAATGAGCTGCCAGAGGAAGTGAACGAGTTGGTACAAATATAATATTTAAAACACATTTGGATTGGTATATGAATAGGAAGGATTTAGGGGGATATGGGCCAAGCATTGGCAAATGGGATTAGATTAATTTAGGATATCTGGTCAGTATGGACAAGTTGGACTAAAAGGGTCTGCTTAGATCCTAGATAACTTCTTTACTGTCCACTATACCACCAATTTGATTTCATCTGCAAACTTATAAACCCATGCCTATATTCTACAAATACCTACATCCCAAGAAAAGAATACTCCGACTTTGGGACGCAATTTGTTAGGGGATTGAATAAGAGTCTCACTCAACTTCCCAAAGCATTTTTCAGCCAATCCAGTACATGAAGTGCAATGAAGTATAGAAAACTCATCAACTTCAAATCAATTTGTTCACAGCATGCTCCCACAGACTATGACAAAATCACTTAAGTTAGTGTATGCTGTGTGATATAACTTGGTTAGGATACCAGAGAGGACACTTTGGAAAGCACAAGATCACATGCCCAGGAGGTACCAGACAGTTTGATTTATCACTTCACAAAGATGGACTTTCAACACTGCAGCATTTCCTTAGTCCTGCACGAGAGCATTTGATTTCTGTTGCAATCAAATATAAAGTTCACCTTGAAACCATAACCTAACTCAGAATGGCTGAGGAGCAAGGAAAATAAAAAGGCATGAAAATAGGTATTAAAGCAAATGTATGATAAAACATAGTCTACTTTTCTTTGCACATCACTGATCAAGAGTTCTGTGCTTATGCAATATTACTTGACAATCACCACCCACATGTCGCTCCCCAAATGACAATTGGCCAGGAACACACTGTAATCTCAGACATCAGTTGAATGTTTTGGTAAATACTTAAACATGTAGAAGTACACATCGGTTTTACAATCCATGTATCTGTACCATATTTAAGTCAAAAGCAACAGTAGAAAAATCAAGTGCACCCAATTCAAACCTGACCTCAGATTAGTGATCCTTATTAGAGTAGACTCCCAGGTAAAGGGGTCAATACAATGACAACTAACACTTTAAAATATGGATAATACCTCTTCTCAGTCTCCTTTACATCTGAAGACAAATTCAAATGAGGCCTGATCGTCAGAATGCTGATATCAATAAGCATATTTTAATTTGACATCAGCTGTTTGGAGGTGTGTTGGCGTGGGGTGGGGGGGGTGGTGCAGGTACTTATACAGAAATCACGTTTCTCCAAAATAAGCTAATTTCTGTATAAAACGTTTATTCATTTCATTTCAGAAATCCAACGGACAACTTTTATAATTACATCCCTAATTCTGCAGTAGTGTTCAGCCAAAGAGTGGGAAGTTTATTACAGAGCAAAAATAAATTTCAATATAAAAGATATTAAAACAAATGAGCTGAAGCTTGCTAGACAATTGAGCTACCCACCTGCATATACAGCTTATACATAACATCCAGCTTATTTTAATAATTTTGAATATCATGGGCACTATTTTACTCTGCAATAACCTTCCCACCATTTTGGCTGACGATTGTCAAGAGTTAGGAACAAACCAGGAGACAGAAGAGCCAAAAATGAAACTGATCAAAACTGAAGCTATAATCTAATTAAAATATTCGAATCTCAACATCACCTACAGTATTACCAACAATAAATAAATAAATCAAAGCACAATAATGCCAAAAGCCAGATTTATACAGGCAAAAATGACAGCTGTCAAAGTGATTTTAATTAAACCACACGAGCTAAAGTTCACACACTTACTAAACAAAAATAAGACAAGTTTATGCTATTAGCTAATAGAAGACTCTTGAGAATGATTATACGATAGAAATCCTGCTGACTGTCAGCATCCCTCATTACTCATCAGATGCTTCGATCTATGGTTAGATGCAAGAGACATTTAAAAGATTCAGAAAAATCAAATACTTAGTCCCAGCAGTTTGGAAGAATTCATGAAGAATTCAATTTTAACATCATAACCACATACATGAATTCAATTTAAAAAATGCTTTCAGCAGAGTCCAAGTAGGTATTAATCATCTACTGCTTCCTGACAAGTTAGCAAGAACACAAGTTGCATGACCACCATTCAACACATAGCTCATCAATGACAATAAATTGAAAGTTCATTATTGCTTCAAGTGCAATATTGTAAATCTAACCTATTATTGGTCCAATGAAACTGTACAGTGTATCAATAGCAAATTAGACGAGCTTTTTGAAATGAAGACTGTTGTAAATGCAGCATGTACAGTAAATCTCAATGGGACAAGATGGATACAAAGGGCAGAGAAGAAATGGCCCAGTTAAGCAAGTACAACAAAAACTCATCATCTGTGTGACCTGTTTGACTCAATTAGTGGGCAGAAATCTTAACTCTAGCTTCTTCAGTTTAGGTCAACTATCTTACATGAGATTACAGAGATTGGAGTCCAAAAACGTCATTTTAATATAGTTGTGCCAACCAGCCTAAGCTGGTTTTCATAATGCTGATGAAAACATCAGCTCGCCCTTAGCAGGGTTCACAACACACTTAGTACCTTGCACATGACAAGTATTTTAAAAAGGACAATACTTTAACCAAAGTAAATGGCTTTACTCTATTTTCCTTTTCATGCCCACATGACGTTACATCATTCCGAAACAGAATGACAGTTGCACGTCATATCCTGTGTGCTCTGGAGTCACTCACCACAGAGGTGGACAAGTACATTTTCCAATGTCCTCGAGCCTCCATACCTTTCACTCCCACCTCCATAGATAAATGTCCAGTTTCCACGTTGTGCCTTCTTTGATGCTACCGCCCAGAAAGTAATAAATCATTAGCTCTTCACCTGTATCATTTCAACCCTGCTACAAGACCTAGCAAATAATATCATGCAAAAGATTTTAAAATTAATAACAGACCAAGATTCACAAGTTGACATAATCACTGACATTACAGAATTATCAATTTTTCTCAATTTCAGTTATTTCAATTCATGTGAAGTCTCATTTTCCCAAGTTCCAAGCAAGCGTGCACACAACATTCATTGTCTAACACACAAACTTGACATTTTAAGCAAGAATAGCCAATGAGATATAATTCCTGTGATTATCAATGAGTTACCTGGATGTGGTAATTTGTGATCGGCTAAAATGCAATTAGCATGCACCTGATGACAGCACCTGCTACAGTGACGGACTTGAGAGAGGCTGGTAATGCCTCAATTTTATTGAGTTCTTTGAGGTGACGACAAGACATGTCGATGATGGTCGAGCAATGGATGTGGTGGGTATATGGATTTCAGCAAGGCATTTGATAAGGTTCCCCATGGTAGGCTCATTCATAAAGTCAGGAAGTATGGGATAGAGAGGTTTGGCTAACTGGATTCAGAATTATGGCTGACAGAAGTGGTTGTGGATGGAAGGTATTCTGCCTGGAGGTCAGTGTTGAGTGGGGTTCCACAGGGCTCTGTTCTTGGGCCTCTGCTCTTTGTAGTTTTATAAACAACTTGGATGAGCAGGTTGAGGGGTGGGTTAGTAAATTTGCAGATGACACAAAGGTTGGAGGTGGCGTTGATAGTATTGAGGGCTATTGTAGGCTGCAGCACAATAGACAGGATGCAGAGTTGGGCTGAGAAATGGCAGGTGGAGTTCAACCTGGATAAATGCAAAGTGATGCATTTTAGAAGGTCGAACTCGAATGCTGAATATAAAATTAAAGACAGGATTCTTGACAGTGTGGAGGAACAGAGGGGATCTTGGTGTTCAAGTACATGGATCCCTCAAAGTTGCCACCCAAGTGGGTAGGGTTGTAAGAAAGCATATGGTGTTTTGGCTTTCATTAACAGGGGGATAGAGTTTAAGAGCCGCGAGGTTTTGCTATAGCTCTACAAGTCCCTGATAAGACCACACTTGGAATACTGTTCTGATCGTCCTACAATAGGAAAGATACAGAGGCTTTGGACAGGGTGCAAAGAAGGTTTACCAGGATGCTGCCTGGACTGGAGGATTTGCCTTATGAAAAGAGGTTGATTAAGCTTGGACTTTTCTCTCTGGACAGAAGGAGGAAGAGAGGTGACCTGATCGAGGTATACAAGATAATGAGAGGCATGGATAGAGTCAATACCCAGAGACTTTTCCCCAGTGCAGGATTGACTGGCACAAGAGGTCATAGTTTTAAGATATTAGGAAAAAGGTATAGAGGAAGGTTCTTTACGCAGAGAGTTGTGAATGCATGGAATGCGTTGCCAGCGGTGGTGGTGGAAGCAGGGTCATGAGGGACATTTAAGCGGCTGCTGGACATGCACATGGATAGTAGTGAATTGAGGGGTGCATAGGTTAAGCTATTTTATTTAACATTAGGATTAAGCCTCAGTACAACATCATGGGCCAAAGGGCCTGTTCTGTGCTGTACTTTTCTATGTTCTATGAACTGGAACTTATTCTGATCTCAGTGGAAAAACTGAGATAGCTACAAAAATGAAGAAAAAGTCTGAGCGAAAGAAGAGTTGCAATGTCACTATCAGCGCTGAGGATAGGATGGTACATTTATGTCACTTAGATCTTGCAAAGGAGAAGAGAAACCTGACAAGATAGATTTTGAAGACTTTGAAGAGAAGCTTTAAACACTTTTGCTACCTATGTTCATTGCAGTGGTGGGTTGTGGGATGTGGAAGTGGAGGGGAGGAAGTGGGGGAAAAGAGGAGAAGAGGAAGGAAGGAAGACAACAAGCAGAAACTGATACATACTTGTAAGAAATATAGTTAACCAGGACACCCGCACACAAACTAGAAGCAGTTCATGAACAATTAGCAGATGTCCAGCTGCAAATCATTTACTATATCAGGAAAGCTGGGCTTATGTTAGCAGCACATATTAGGCCACTCCTGTATCATGAAATCTCCTGTATAGTGTGCAATAATTTTCAAATGGATACAGAAAATTAAAAGGAAATTAATACATTAGCATTTTATGAAATTTCAGAGGTAGTCAAGCCCCATTCACAATTTAAAAATTGTAAATATTATTTAATTAAATATTTTCAAACTGGCTGGAGTGTATAAAACTTTGAGTTAAATCAGATTTATGGTACTTCAAGTGTGGCAGCATGCAAGATGAAAAATCAACTGAACAGTAAAATGATGGATGGATTTCTTAAAGGATAACTTACTAAGTTATATAATTTCTAAACTAACGATCTGTAATAATTTATACATTACATGGCATTGGGTCCTACAGTGAAATTTCATTAAATTAGTCAATTCACAATGTCACATTAGAATAAATGACCTGGTAATATCTTAAAAGCAGATTTCTTTAATTTTGTGTAGTGCACAACCATTTCCCATAAGAGTGGAGGAGGAAATCCATGGAAGGGTTCAGGGAGTGAACATGGAATTTATGATCATTTCTATTTTCATTCTGTAACAGTTGACCCAACTCTCGCAGAATTCCCTGCCTGAATCTTGTCAAGATAGTTTTATTATTACTACTGTGGCACAAGCTAACTGTGTCTATGATCACAAAGAATTTTTTTAAGATCAGCCATGACCCTTCACTCGCATTTAATATTGACTGATCACATCTTTGTCTTCTTCATCTCTTCGCCACTGCCCTCAGTGATTCCACTCCCAAGTTTCATCAGTACATCCTCTAAAACCCTCACTTCCCTTTCTTAAGAATAAGCTTCTCTTAGTGAAAAGATTTATATGCACAAGCTCAAATACTGATAACATGGAGCTTCATTTCGTTTTTTACCTTAAACCCACAAACACCTTCAAATGACCAGCCTGACATCAAACTTTGACAAGTTTAAATTTGATTATTTCTTTCGAATCCTTTTTTGATAGCCAGATAAAGATCAACTCAACTGAAGCACTGCCCGTAATGTAATTACTAATGACATCAGGAATATGAAGATAAAGCAGAAAAAAAATGACAGATGCTCATGATCAGCCATGATCTAGAACAATGGAGCAATGAAGACCTCTCTGTGGAATTCATTTACTCTACTTTGAACAATCCGGGCATAGCAAAGGCCTCTTCTTTAATCCTTTAATACCTCAAAACAAGGAGTTTTGATATCAGTGCCATGCCAAGTTCTTCTTCTCTTCACTAATGCACCCACTTATTTATTCAAGACTCCCCCCATCCCCACTGCAGACTGGAATTTACCCCGATTACATATGTGCAACTTTCAATAGAATTTTGGGTTGATTTTGAATTGGTAACGGATGGGTTTTTCCTGTGTATCTGGTGTCAATTTTTCACTTGCAAGTATTTCTGTAACCATAGCAATTTATTTTAAGAAAAGTTTTTGAAACATGTTTGGGGTGTGAATATATTGATGTATGAATGGACTTCAGTTTACTTTAGGTTATTTGCTCTGCTGGGTCACAAACAATGAGGCCTCACAAAGCTCTTAGACTGCTAGTTTTTCATATATCTTTAAAGCTATTTTAAATCTGTGACAGCTCAAAATGGTTTGTAAACGTCCGCCTTCAAGCTTGCGTTCGGGCTTTAAATCAATCCTGTTTAAATACTAAAATTTTCTTCAGATTTTTAACACCTGTACTCAGACTTTTAAACTCAATGTAGGAATATTGTACAATATTTTCTAGTAAAGCTTCATTGTATCATGCTATTTTTAAAAAAATAATTTTATGGCAAATAGCAACACAATATGTCTAATTGATTAGACTAGTTTACTTACAGTTCGGCCCAACCGGTCCACACCGACCTCCAAAGAGTAACCCACCCAGACCCATTTCCCTCTGACTGATGCACCTAATACTATTCCTAACACAATTTCCCATGGCCAATTTACCTGGCCTGCACATCTTTGGACTGTGGGAGTACCCGGACGAAACCATGCAGACACGGGGAGAATGTGCAAACACCACACAGTCGCCAGAGGCTGGAATCGAACCTGGGACCCTGGTGCTGTGAGGCAGCAGTGCTAACCACTGAGCCACCATGCTGCCCTAATTGCTTGCTAGAGTTTGTCTAATTTAAAATTTGAATTATGTTTCCTATCTACAAAAGGTTTTCCCACATTCTACTGCCAAGATGGAGGTTTAATTGCTTTGGTAAAATGGAAGCTTTCCCAACTTTCTAGGGCTGACCGACCATGTGCATTTACTTGGACAACTTGTAAAATATATTCTTACAGCTGTATCCTAAATACCTCTACTCACCGAAATTGCGTTTTAAATTATGAATCTTCCAGAAATCTTAAAAATCTAGCCTTCTTTTGATGTTTTTTTCCTTCAGATCTCAAATTTGCCTTTGCATTGCAATAAATACATTGTTGTTTTTTTCAATGTTGTGGCCTCAATATATGTTGTGACCCTTGCTCTGTCTACCATAGCCATGGCTCAAGAAATCTAATTACGATGGCAGTATTTCTGTTTCTGAAAAGTATTCTCCTTATTCTTTTCTTTCCACCTTTATTGTACGCCACAATTATAAAATTGTGCCCACCCATCTTCCTCTCAAAAATGTTTCTACTTTACTCAGAGCTCCCAAGTGCTGTCAAGAACAGTCCTTCCAAAAGGTCTCTTTCTTCCCAGTGCAGCTAACCTTTACTCTTTTCCTCGGCAATACTGTATTCTCCATGCTTCCCATGAGCCCCAAAGTGAACGTTTTCTTCTGATGTGATACTTTAATCCTGTTGCTACTTTCATGAATACAAAGTGTTTGTCAGCTTTAATGTCTCAGCTGCTGACTGGCTTACCTTCTTAGACCAGTCATGTTCCTTGTTAACTCACTAGTCTTCAAAAATTCTTTTTTGGGCCAAAATAGATTTTCTCCCCCACTAACTATTTCAAAAGTGACCACTAGTGATCACCATGTTTCACTGGGCTGTGGGTATCAATCACGGATAGCTGGTTATGGGAACAGTTCACTGCCACTATCCTCATTTCTACTTTGGGTTTAAAGGGCCCATTAAATTATCAGTGGGATAAGACAGATCACCAGAGAGTCTGAATGAGGGGAGACACTTCTCCTGGATAAGAGAAATTGAGGACTGCAGATGGTGGATATCAGAGTCAAAAAGTGTGGCGCTGGAAAAATGCAGCAGGTCAGGCAGCATCTGAGGAGCAGGAGAGTCGATGTTTCGGGCATAATGTTCCAGATGAAGGGCTTATGTCCGATATGTTGTCTCTCCTGCTCCTCGGATGCTGCCTGACCTGCTGTGCTGTACTAACATCACACTTTTTGACACCCACTTCTCCTATATAACAAGGAAGGTATGCATTCATTATACATATATACAAACATGACAACAAGGGGCACAATTGTAATTATTAGGATGCAGGTATATGTCATCTGCCTCAGTCAGGATCTGGACCAGCAAGACTTACTTGTTTCTCTAGCCAGAGTCTGTGTTAAGATCAGGTTAACCTAGTGCAACCTCAATATCAACTCTTTCAGAATTGTTGCTTTATACAATACTTATTGACACTCAGCTGATACATGCTGAACACCTTGGAGAGTTAGAGTCTTCCTTTGAAAGTCTGTTGCTTGAACAAAGAAATAAGAAGGAAATGCTGAGCATAATTTCTAATACATTAAATGTTTGTACAAATAAATATATAGCAATTAAATCTTTTGATACCAATTAAGGACTAATTTTACAAAATTGGACAACAAACAGGTGATTAACTGGTATTCATATCAAAACATAACAATTGAAGACTTAAGGGTTTAAGTGATCTCAAATCAAGTAGCTACATCAACTACAAGTGTTTAAACGAAAATTATCTTCAAAAGATTGGGAATACACTTACTCAGTCTGAGCTGTGATGAGTCGTTGGCATTGACAAATCGTGGTAAAAACAATGACTGCAGATGCTGGAAACCAGATTCTGGATTAGTGGTGCTGGAAGAGCATAGCAGTTCAGGCAGCATCTGAGGAGCAGTAAAATCGACGTTTCGGGCAAAAGCCCTTTATCAGGAAATGGTTCGGTGCCGGCGCATTGCTGCAAGTGTGGAGCGGAGGATCTTGAAGGAGAACTGTTGCTGGTGTTTTTGAATTTGTAGTCTGTACTGTTTATCCTGCTCGGGTTCGAATTCTGCTGGTTTAAAGGTGGTCCGGAGTCCGTGTGGGATGAGTTGGTTACGGAGGCAGGCATTGAGGAAGCAAATGTGGCTGTGGTAGAGAGTTTGTTTCAGGACATGGTTGAAGAGCTTCAGGGCAGAGGAAATGACCTGGGAGTTGCAGTGGGAGAGGGACTCCTGGAGATTCTTGTAGAGAGAGGAGGAAAACTTCTTCAAGGCAGGCAGCCTTGCAAGAGGATTCGCAGTAGGGTTAAAATCAACTGGTAAAAACAATGACTGCAGATGCTGGAAACCAGATTCTGGATACCAGATTCTGGATTAGTGGTGCTGGAAGAGCACAACAGTTCAGGCAGCATCAGAGGAGCAGTAAAATTGACATTTCGGGCAAAAGGCCTTCATCAGGGAGGGATTTTGCCCAAAACGTCGATTTTACTGCTCCTTGGATGCTGCCTGAACTGCTGTGCTCTTCCAGCACCACTAATCCTGAATCCATTGACAAATCATGACCTATTGGCGATCATAGTTTTCAATGCTGCCCTGCATTTTGAAAAGGTAAAGTTGCCATAGTCTTGCCAGATCGTATGGCTGTGCTCTCATTAGACAGGTGGTGGTTTAACATGAGGGCCACCATGTCTCAGAGGTTGAGAATGAGTGCCCTTTCTGGGAATTAAGTCCATGCTGCTTGCATCACAAACCAACCATCCAGAATTTGAGCTGAATCCTCATCTTCGAAATCAATAAGGTCTATGAAATGCCTTGTGCTAATGGGAAGTTTGTTGAAAGTAGTAGAAGTTGACTATCAATGTCTTGCAATTCATACATCACATTTCAGTTTCACTAGAAGTTCACTATATATCTCAATTTGTTGTCACTGTCAAAACAAGATGTTGGTCACACTGAAAAAAGCATGTATACACAGTTTCCCATAATCATCATGGTAGAACCACAGTCAGTACTGAAATACAGTGGCGAGAATTCTGACATCACAACATCTGCGAAAAGGAACAGGAAGCCATCAGCCCATCAAGCCAGCCTACCACTCAAGTGGATCAGCTACTTCTATGCCATTGTGTGCTCTCTCTTAATATCCTCTTCATTACTCTCCATCAATTTATAAACAGAACATGATCCAACAGGCCTGAGGTAGACAAATCCAGTCTGCAGGAGCCTTTCTAGATTATACGGAATGTTGAAACAAAGACAAACACAACCACTCTCTCCAGTCACACACAAGGCTGGAATGTAACTCGTCTGGTCTGAGGAATTTATCAATCTTCAGTACATTTAATTTTCCCAAACACTAGGTTGCTGATAATATCAGTTTGACAATCTCAAGTCAAAGTTCAAAATTGTGTCTCTCCTCTACTAGGTCCGCATTTACTTAATTAAAGTTTTTTTTCACATAAAGAAACAAGCGTTTTACAGTCCACCTTTATGTTAGTTGCTAGTTTGCATTCATATTCTTTTCTCCTTCTTGTATGTTTCTTTGTCATCATTTACTGAGTGATAAACTGTTGCAAATACTCAGGCTTAATTTTTCTGGTAGCCTCAAAAACCACTTTCTTTGGTCTAACACAATCTGTGAACTTTTGTTAGCCAGTTGATACATCTTTCCCTTTGAGCATTTGTGCCTCAGAGGAACGTCCATCTCTCAGAAGACATACTGTTTTAAATACAAGTCCTTGCCTGCAAGTCAAATCTAGCTCGTATTGTCAATTTTCCAAACCAAAACCAGCATTTTCCCCCATATCTTCATATTTTCCATTGTTCAGTTTGAAGACTATAGTTTCAGAATAAGCTACACTATACCACATTCAAACTCAAGTGGAACTCTGTCATATTAGAGGCAATATTTACCAAAGGTTTCTCTACTGCAAGTTCAATTATCTCTTATGCATTCCATAATAAATCCAAAATAGTTTGATTCCTAGTTGATTTTTCAACATTATTCACAAAAAATACAAAATCCTGTGCATGCTGCAGGAATTCATCTTGCAATGCATTAATGCGGATTAGGTTTTCCCAGTTTAAATAAATTGAAGTGGTCAATTATTACACCACGAATGTTACATGCCTCTGATTTTCTGGTTTATTCTGGTGTCCAATGATATGAATTCTGTTTGGTGGTCTGCAGACAACTCTCCTCAATGTTTGCTGCTAAAGCTGTTTTTTAGCTCAATATCAACTGAGTTGACGTTGATATGCAGTGATTTGCTCGAATTGATATAATGACGTCTTTTGAGTATTACCCTATAGAACCTTACCTTTCATGTCCAGCCTTCTAAATAACAAATTACCTTGGTCATCCTGTAACTATGTCTCCCATTTACCTCAATTTGTGTCTTCAAAATCAAACTTTGCTAATTACTGCACACATTCAAAGTGTCTAATTCTGCCTTTTTAAACATTCTATTCCATGCTTGCTATTGCTTAGATTGTCAAAATTTCACATTACTTCATTAGTGGTTTTGTTTCCCATCCCACTGGCATTCTAATTTAAACCCCTTCCACAGCAACTTGCAATTCTAAGAGAATAGCAGCTGTTAAGATGCGACGCACTAACCTTGTATAGGTTGAAACCATGCCAGAACCAGTCCCAATCTCCAGAAGTTAGATGCCTCCTCCTTTACCAGTTTTCTCATCACATGTCCAATTTCTCAATTCCCCTATAATCAATGCTCGTTAGCACAAAGAGCTGGAAGCAATCGTAGGCTTACTGCTTTTCAGGGCCTGCTTTTCCAACTATTTCCTAGCACTCAAAAATTAATATTATCTTCAGTTTCTGGAAACTTATCCTCTGTTTAACACCACAGACTCTAGATCCTTGAAGAGAAGTAATTCTCCTTTATCTGTCTTAACAGGCAACCTCATGCTGGGATTATGCGTTCTGGTCCTACACTCTCCCAACAAAGGGAAACAACCCAAATGAGTGACTTAAAACCATAAATGCCAAGCATGCGTGCTTGGTAGAATTTGTGCGTGAGTGTGACAAAGTATCAACCTGTGAAAGGGTGTGCGTGTGGGTGAGAGTGTGGAGGCACTGTGTGTATGTCTGAGAGACAGCGTGTGTATGAGAGAGGGTCTGACTGACTGTGAACGTATGTAAATGTGTGTATGAGAGAGTGTATAGTGTAGTGGATCACCAGTAGTGTGACATGAACCCAAGATCCCGGTTGAGGCTATCCTCATGGGTACCGAACTTAGCTAATCGGTCTCTGCTCGGCCACTCTGCATTGTCGTTTATCTCCAAGATCACCCGAAGATCGGAGGCCAACTGTCCCTGACCTCTGAAGCGTTCCACAACTGGGAGGGAACATCCCTGACTGGCTATTGTTGCGCAGTGTCCATTCATCCGTAGTTGTAACTTTGAACAGAGGCTGACAGCCACGTTCAGTACCCATGACCTTGAGTTCAAGTCACACTACTGGTGACCCCACCACACTACATACACTCACACACACATACACACAGCCCTCACAAACCCACGCACACATCCTCACAGGCTTATACGCGCACACACACACACACACACACACACACACACGTCTATGGGGTGAACTTGCATTACAGAATTATATTTGCTGATAGATTCTATTTTTGCTCAAAAAGCACAGTCTGCAGGCAGTCAATCTATACAACAATTTATAAATTATAAATTCCTGGAAACATAACTTGTCGGACTCAAGATTGGGATACACACAGACTCTAATCTCACACCGTTAATGCATTGTCTGAGCTAAGACGTCACCTTTTTTAAAAATAAAACTAAGTTCTCAGGAATCTGATATAAAAGTAGTTCTGGGATTTACATATTAGTGAACCAAAACCTGCAACCTATTCTAAAAGATGAAAGACTTAACAGCAATCAATATATCGCGTCAATTGCATAACTGATCTTTTGCCATAAGTTCTATGTATCATCATCCTGTCCCACAGATATCTGATGAAGGAACAGCTCTTCTGGCTTTACTTCAGGCTTAGTGAGTTTTGACTGCAGAGAACAGAGACCCCACTGCCAAGACAAGGAAGAACTGAACACTTTCTCTAACTTGTACCAGCTTCAAGTTGTTAAGTTACATGAATCAATAAATGACAGGTTGTTCATAGAGATGTACAGAACAGAAACAGATGCTTTGGTCCAACTCGTCCATGACAACCAGATATCCTAACCTAATCTAGTCCCATTTGCCAGCACCCGACCCATATCCCTCTAAACCTTTCCTATTCATATACCCACCCAGATGAGCTTTAAATGTTGCAACTGTACCAGCCTCCACCACTTCCTCTGGCAGCTCATTCTATACAGGTACCTCACACTGCATGTAAACATTGTCCTTGAGGTCCCTTTTACAGCTTTCCGCTTTCATCCTAAACCTATGCCCTCTAGTTTTGGATTCCCCAAGGTCATGGAAAAGAAGTTGTCTATTTATCCTATCCATGCCCCTCAATTTTGTAAACCTCTATAAGGTCACCCCTCAGCCTCCGACGCTCCAGGGAAAACAGCCCCAGCCTGTTCAGCCTCTCCCTATAGCTCAAATCCTCCAACCCTAGCAATATTCTGGTAAATCCTTTCTGAACCCTTTCGAGTTTCAAAACATCCTTCCGATAGGAAGGAGACCAGAATTGCATACAATATTCCAATAGTGGCCTAACCAATGTCCTGTACAACCACAGCATGATCTCCCAACTCCTATACTCAATACTCTGACCAATAAAGGGAAGCATACCAAACGCCTTCTTCACTATCCTATCTACCTGCGACTCCACTTTCAAGGAGCTATGAACCTGCACACTGTTCAGCAACACTCCCTCGGACCTTACCATTAAGTCTTGCGCTGATTTGCGTTTCCAAAATACAGCACCTCACATTTATCTAATTTCAACTCCATCTGCCACTCCTCAGCCCATCTGATCAACATCCCATTGTAGTCAGAGGTATCCTTCTTCACTGTCCACTAATTCTTCAACTTTGGAGTCATCTGCAAACTTACTAACTATACCTATGTTCACATCCAAATCATTAATGTAAATGACAAAAAGCAGTAGACTCAGCACTGATCCTTGTGGCATTCCACTGGTCACAGGCCTCCAGTCTGAAAAGCAACCCTCCTCCACCATCACCCTCTATCTTCTACCTTTGAGTCAGTTCTGTATCCAAATGGATAGTTCTCCCTGTATTCCAGGGGATCTAACCTTACTAATCAATCTCCCATGGGGAATCTTTCTGAAGTCCATACAGATCACGTCAACCACTCTGCCCTCATTAATCCTCTTTGTTACTTCTTCAAAAAATTCAATCAAGTTCAAGAGACATGATTTCCCACGCACAAAGCCATGCTGACCCTCCCTAATCAATCGTTGCCTTTTCAAATACATGTAAATCCTGTCCCTCAGAATTCCCTCCAACAACTTGCCCACAACTGATGTCAGGCTCATTGGTCTATAGTTCCCTGGCTTTTCCTTACCACCTTTCTTAAATGGTGGTACCAAGTTAGACAACCTCCAGTCTTCCAGCCCCTCACTCGTGACTGTCAATGATCCAAATATTTCAGCAAGGAGCCCAGCAATCACTTTCCTAGCTTCCCATGGACTTCTAGGGTACATTTGATCAGGTGCTGGGGATTTGTCTACGTGCATTTCAAGTACCTATTCCTCTGTACATGGACATCAAGATGTCACCATTTATTTCCCCAAATTCTATATCTTCCACATCCTTCTCCACAATAAACACTGATGCAAAGTAATCTGTTAGTATTCCCCTCAACTCCTGCAGCTCCACATAGGCTGCCTTGCTGATCTTTGAGGTGCCCTATTCTCTCCCTAGTTACCTGTTTGTCTTAACGTATTTGCAAAACCCTTTGGATTCACCTTAATTCTATTTGCCAAAGCTATTTCATGTCCCCTTTTTGCCCTCCTAATTTCCTTCTTAAACATACTCCTACTGCCTTTATCTCTCAATCTCTCCTGTCTATACTTGACATATGCCTCCTTCTTTTTCTTAACCAAAACCTCAATTTCTCTAATCATCCAGCATTTCCTACAACTACCAGCCTTTCCTTTCACTCTGAATGGAATATACTGCTTCTGGATTCTTGTTATCTCACTTCTGAAGGCTTCCCAGTTTCCAGCTGTCCCCAATCAGCTTTTGAATGCTCTTGCCCAATACCATCAAAATTAGCCTTCCTCCAATTTAGAACTTCAACTTTAAGATCTGGTCTATCCTCTATCACTATTTTAAAATGAATAGAATTATGGTCTCTGGCCCCAAAGTGCTCCCCCACTGACACCTCAGTCACCTGTCCTACCTTATTACCCAAGAGTTGGTCAAGTTTTGCATCTTCTCTGGTAGGTACATTTACATACAGAATCAGAAAATTTTCTTTGACAAGCAAAAGGTCCCCTCTCATTTTAAACACAAAAATACAAAGACATTCCTTGTAATTACTCAGGTATTGAAATCAAACCTTAAAAATGAAACCTCATCTTAAAACCTCTATGAAACTTAGCTTTTGCTGTAAATGCATTTTGCATATGGCCAGAGGTCTGCTATAGTCTTTCACCTTGATTTAGTTGTTGTTTGCACTGTCTGGATCAAACCAGATAGGTTCCCTCTCTCACTGAAGCTCACAAATCAGGAAGAGATTGTTGAACCATTCATATAATCTCCAGTCAAATTCTATTAAGGATCACTGTGAACCACAACTCATTAGCAGTATCTAAATGCCTTTAATGATAATTTAGAATAGGAACTGCCTTCAGTTGTGTGCCAAAGGATACAAGACCATAAGACATAGGAGCGGAAGTAAGGCCATTCGGCCCATCGAGTCCACTCTGCCATTCAATCATGGCTGATGGGCATTTCAATTCCACTTACCCGCATTCTCCCCGTAGCCCTTAATTCCTTGTGACATCAAGAATTTATCAATTTCTGCCTTGAAGACATTTAGCGTTCCAGCCTCCACTGCATTCTGCAGCAATGAATTTCACAGGCCCACCACTCTCTGGCTGAAGAAATGTCTCCGCATTTCTGTTCTGAATTTACCCCCTCTAATTCTAAGGCTGTGTCCACGGGTCCTAGTCTCCTCGCCTAACGGAAACAATTTCCTAGCGTCCACCATCTCCAAGCCATTTATTATCTTGTAAGTTTCTATTAGATCTCCCCTTAAATCTTCTAAACTCCAGTGACTACAATGCCAGGATCCTCAGCCGTTCCTCATATGTTAGACCTACCATTCCAGGGATCATCCGTGTGAATCTCCGCTGGACACGCTCCAGTGCCAGTATGTCCTTCCTGAGGTGTGGGGACCAAAACTGGACACAGTACTCCAAATGGGGCCTAACCAGAGATTTATAAAGTCTCAGTAGCACAACGGTGCTTTTATATTCCAACCCTCTTGAGATAATTGACAACATTGCATTCGCTTTCTTAATCACGGACTCAACCTGCATGTTTACCTTTAGAGAATCCTCAACTAGCACTCCCAGATCCCTCTGTA
The DNA here is from genome assembly GCF_004010195.1 of Chiloscyllium plagiosum. Lineage (NCBI taxonomy): Eukaryota > Metazoa > Chordata > Chondrichthyes > Orectolobiformes > Hemiscylliidae > Chiloscyllium > Chiloscyllium plagiosum. The sequence continues at coordinate 69,490,466 of NC_057719.1, forward strand.
CTTTGGCTTTACGAATTTTCTCACCGTTTAGAAAGTAATCCATGCTTCTATTTCTATGCTGTTGAAGAAAAAAAAAATAGAGGTCACAATCAAATCCGCTGTGGTCTTAAATGGTGGAACAAGCTCGATGGACAAAATGGCCAACTCTGTTCCAAACCAGCAAGTCTGAAGAGGAAGTAGTACATTCCAATTTTTGTTGCTGCTTTTGAATATGAAGTCTTAGGATATATAACTGCATAAGAGAAGCTTTGAAATTCAAGTCTTAATTTGTAAGATATTCTTTTTAATTAATGATATATCAATAAAACATGATACAAGGCAGCATAATGGAGTTTCTAATCCAAACCTGCATAATTCATGATCTAGACGATGTAACAAATTATATCTATTATGAATCTGCAGCTTAAACATATACCTTGGTAAAAATCATGACTACATTTCACATGTAAATTTCACAACACATCTTCCAGATGGCACCAGCTGAATCTACTAAGAATGATTTATCTCCAAAATTCAACAAAACACCACTCAGACATCACATAAAACACAAACATTACACTGCTTTAACAGTTTATAAGCATAATTAGTGAGAAGACCTTTGCAGATAGTGCAAATCACATGAATCAGTTATGGAGAGCCTAAAGGTAGAATTTCTCTTTCATTACAGAAATACAGTTCGTAATGAAAATGTCAAAGCAGCTCGCAACATGCAAAGTGGGAAAAAGAGTTCCGGAACAAAAATCTTTTCCATACAAATACACCTTAATTCCTTTCAATTATTAATTCAACTAACACAAAAAAAAGGACACAATGAAATAACATAATAGCAAGTGTGATTCTCTATGCAGCCACAGCTATCAACCTTTTATGTTCCTTATTACAGTTGCATACATATTCCCATTTTACAGGCTGCTTGTTACTTCTCAAACTCGAGCCGGAGGGGATCAGTCAGGACATCAGAACGGATTCATTTCTGGCTGGCCATTCTTAGTTACCCTCGAAAAGATGGTGGTGACCAGTCTTCTTGAACCACTACAGTGCATTTAATTTGTCCTTATAGAGTGAATTCCAGGACTTTGACCATTTATTTCCAAGTCAGGATGGTGAGTGGCTTTGAGGGAAACTTGTAGGTCGTGGTGTTCCTGTATATCTACTGTCCTTGATCTAGAAGTAAGTAGTCATGGATGTGGAAGGTGCCCTTGAAGGATCGTTTGTGAATTTCTGCAATGCACCTTGTAGATAGCACACTGCTGCTACGAAGCAGTGATAGTGGAGGGAGTGGACACTTGTAGATTTGCCAATCAAGCAGGCTGCTTTGGCAGTCAAGCTTCGAGTATTATTGGAGCTGCATCCATCCAGGCAAATGGGGCGGGGGGGGGGGGGGGGGCTATTCCATCATACGCCCGACTTGTGCCTTGTATATGTTGGACAGATTTTGGGGAGTCAGGAGTTGAGTTACTCACCACAGTATTCCTAGCCTCTGACCTGGTCTTTTAGCTAGTGTTTACATGGAGACTCCAGCTGAGCTTCTGGTCAATAGTAACTCCAAGGATGATGATAGTGGGGGAATTCAGTGATGCTAACACCTCTGAACATCATGGGGCAGTGGTTAGATTCTCTGATTAGAGATGGTCATTGCTTGGCATTTGTGGGAAACAAATGTTACTGGCCACTTGTCAGCCCAAGCCTAGATACTATCTCGACAACGTTACATTTGAACTTGGCTTACATCAAAATCCGAGTCATCACAAATGGTACTGACCATTGTGCAATCAGCGAACATCCCCACTTCTAACCTTATGACAGAAGGTCTTTCATTAATGAAGCAGGTGAAGATGGTTGGGCCTAGGACACTAATCTTAGGAATTCCTGCAGAGATGTCCTGGAGCTGAGATGACAGACCTATAACCACCTCAATAATCTTCCCATGACTCCAAGCAGAGAGGTTGCCCGATTCCAATTATTTCCAATTTTGCTGGGGCTCCTTCGTGCCACACCGTCAAATGTGGCCTGGATGTCAGGAGCGGTCACTCTCATCTCATTAAGATGAAGCGGTATGGGTTACGACACAGGATTGTCACAGCAGAGGAGGCAGCCAAATCAGCCGATCATGTCTGCACTGGCTTTCAAGAGTGATTTATCTTGTGTCATTCACCTACATTTATCTCCTGCAACTGGACATATCCATTTTTTTTTCAGATAACAATCTGATTCCATCTTGGAATGCCTTGCCTCCACCACAGATACATGCAGTGCATTTCAGATCTTAAATTATTCTTTTCATTAAAGGTTTCTACAGGTCACCATTGTTCCTTTCCCTAATTAGCTTAAACTGCAGATGTTCACTTGTGATCCTAACACCAGAAACATTTATCCCTACATACCCTGCTCAGACAGTCAACCTCATCTCAGCCTTTTCTTCTCCAAGGAAAATAGGCCCAACTTCTCCAATCAATCCATTTTTGTAACTGAAATTCCTCAACCACTGAACCATTCACAGGAGTCTATTTGTACTGTAATGCCTTCATATTTCAGAATACATTACACCCAAAACTGGATCCTGTACTCCATTTGAGGCTGAACCTGTATCTTCCACACATTCAAAACACCCTCCATGCTGTTGTATTTTACACTCCGATTAACAAAGCAGAGGGTACCAAATGTTTTAGTAATGCTCTTTCAACTTGTCCTGCCACCTTCAATGATTTTCATGAACATATACACCCAGGTTCTTCTGTTCCTGCAACTGCTTTAATCACATGTATGTTTTATAGGTATGTTCTTCACACCAAAAAGAAACTAATTTCTCTGCACTGAGTTTTACCTGTCAGATGCCCACTTATGTCACCAGCTTGTTTCTGTTCTTCCATCTATCTATTACAATTGCAGTATCAACTGCAAAATCAGAAAGAGCAAGGATCCCAACAGTGCCCATCGGGCAACTCTACTATAAACCATCCTCCCATTAACTGCTGCGTTTTCTATCACTCAGACAATTTTATATCCAGGTTGCATCCAACCCTTTTATTTCTTGAACTAAAACCCTACTCACAAGCCCACTGTCCAGCACTGTATCAAACATTCTTGGAAATACACATCTACTATAATGGCAATACCCTCATCACCTTTGGGTTACCTTTTTGAAATCTTCAGGTTGCTTAAAAATGTCTTCCCTCACAAATCTGTACTGTTTTTCCTTAATTTATCCACATTTGTCTAAATGACTTAATTTTGACTCAAATAATTGTATTGTTCAAGTTTTCCAAATATGCAAGTTAAACGTAGCAGCCTCACATTCTAACCACAGCCCTACAAAAGCATTAACTTGGACATATCATATGCCACCATACGTTTCTCGAGACAACTAGGGCAAACAACTAAGTTATTCCAAAACCATGTTGTTGGATAACATGTAGGCCAAAATGCAGTTACATAATGCATTGTAATTCTGAATATGCACATTTCATGCTATTCTGCATCGTATCACATTTCATTGTTCAATGCACAGAAGAGGTTCTGACTGTGGTCAATTGTCAACAAGAGTCAATACAGCTATAAATCAGTCAATAAAAACAAGACTAAACTTAGATTAAGGGTACAATTCCCTTGTGCGTATAATAAAAGAGAATTTAGAGACACTGAAGGTGGTCTACAGACATGTTGTAAGAAATATAAGAAATAGCAAAAAGGTCTTTTACCCAGGGGAGGAGAGTTCAAAACAGGAGGGCATAATTTCAAAGATGGTAAGGGAAAGAACTGAAAGGAACTTGGGGGCAACTTTTTCACGGAGGGTGTGTTTATGGAATGAACTGTCGGAGGAAGTGACAGATATAGGTACAGTTACAACATTTAAATGACATTTGGACATGTACATGATTTAGAGAAATAAGCCAAACGCAGCTAAGGCTAGTTTAATTTGGGAAACCTGGTCAGCATGGATGAGTTGGACTGAAGGGTCTATTTTTGTGCTGTACGATTCTAACTCTAATAAGAGAGGCAGTTCATTCATATGAAGATGACAATGTTTGCTTTAAGCTTAACTTTGATCACAAAGTTATTTGCACTGAAAGATGAATGAAAACAGAAACAGAATAACCAAGGGAGACTGCAGCACCGACTATTGTACGTTATAACTCATTGACGTAGTGCACTGGAAATCATGCCCTGACTGCTCCCAAAGTCATGGCAAACATGAAGTTTTAATAAAGCTACTAAAAATCTCTATCTGCCTCTGACTGACTGACTCAGGGTAAAAGGGAATGACATCAAGTTCTTTTATTAAAGTACCAAAAATTTCTACATATAACACAACTTTAACAAGAACAGTATTTATATTGTAAACTCACTACTTAACACACAAAACCAATATGGACTGGAGGGAATAAAATAACCATAAAAGAGTTCTGTACCACTGGTAAAAATCTCAAACTAGATTTCACAATTCTTTAGATTCAATGCCTTGATGTTATCTACACAGCAATGATCAATTTGTAGTCTGCTGGTTACTTGATTGCATTTGGGGATTTTCTACCAGCCTCTGGGTTTTAGAATTATTTCTTTTAACATTTCCAAATGCAATTTTTCTGCTCTTTTGACTGAAAATTGAAGACAGCAGTTTAGAGAGCAAGATTGATGTAAATAACTTCTGGAGGGCTCCTTGCTTCCCAATGTTTCACTCACTTCACAAGAGTCCATAAACTGCATTCTGAGCAGATTGTTACTGCCATGTGGGCTTTGCAGAACCTATAACAAATGGTCCTAACCTGTCTGGACTCTATGTCCTCGAAAAGCATCACTGAGCACATGCGTCAGTAAGCTTCATTTGTTTTTCCAAGCCGCAGACAACTTCTTGTACAATGACCAATGCCTATTTTTCCTCAATTCCAGTCCATAGTCCAAAAATAAAAGATCTAAGTCTCTGACACGAGAGTGTAAAACATTTGTCACTGGTCTTCTCACTTGTCAAAAGATACCTGGATCTTGGCATGAAAGGTGTAGGACCTACTTACCCATTGCATTGGTGTCCCGCAATTAACAAAAATCAAGCATTCCGAATTATTCACAGCATTTTCTTTATTTCTTATATCCAGCATTGGCAGCACTTTACGAAGTACCATCATTTTCATTTTAGTCAAATAGTCAGACCTGTACAGCAGGAAACAGACCCTTCAGTCCAACTCGTCCATGCTGACCAGATATCCTAAATGAATTTAATCCCATTTGCCAGCTTTTGGCCAATATCTCTCTAAACCCTTTCTATTCATACACCCATCCACATGCCTTTTAAAATGTTGTAGCTGTATCAGCCTCCACCACTTCCTCTGGCAGTTCATTCCATACATGCACCATGCTCTGCATGAAAACGCTGCCCCTTAAGTTCCTTTTTCATCTTTCCTCTCTCACCTGAAGCCACATGGACGTGCAGTCCCTCGACACATCAATCTCTCATCATAACTGTCTGAACTCTGCTTCTTCCTTGAAAAAGTCTGCACAGCTTAAAGCATCACCACCTTCCTTTGACTGGTTGATTTCATTCTACTTTGAATTTCTTCTTTAACTCATCTCATTTTCTCTAGATCATGGGTACCCAAGAGTCCCAGCTAGACAGGTCTCTCTGGGGTATGCAGAAGATTTCATCATTCCAGTCCTACTCAGGCTTACATCCACAATTCTTTCTCCAATACATGGTTGTCAGCCTTCAGTGCTACTTCCTACTCTTGTCTGGAATTGGAACGATTCACCAGTTTTCCTTCCAATTTCCATTCTTCTCTCATCTTCATCTGGTCCACCTCAGACTCTTCCCTTCTCTTCCCTTTCCTTCCTTGACAGTACTGTTTCCATTTTTGAGGATAGGTTGTTCACAAGTACCTATTACAAGCCAACATCTCTTTCATACACTTACACTTTAACTCCTTACATCAAACAGGACACTTTGGAAGTCTAGCTACAATATCCACAACTTACTTCCCTACTTCCTTTAAAACTACAAGAGTTTTAACCATGAGTAGTAACCATCACTTCTCAGGGACTAATCTGTCTTCATTTCCATTATTTTTCCAAATACTGTTTTATTACGCACAGAATGTCCCAATCTGGCATGTTTTATGAGGAAACAATCTGCTTTATATAGTTTAAGACGTACAAAATGTTTAGGTGCATTGCTGAAGGGAATAAATCAAAGCCCTTCCTGCTGCATTTATCAGGATTAAAATACCAAGACAACACCTTATAAAGAGGAGGGATGATTTATACAGCATGAAAAGAGGATGCCATTTGGTTGGCCCATTATCTGTATGAAGATACAGCATGAGCCATCAAATGTCAATCATAGTCCTCATAGCAGATTGGTAAACTGATTAGTCAGGGTGCAATCCTTGGAATTCAGCAGATTAAATTTGCACAAACATCACATGTGTGTCATTGAAGGGGATCACAGAGATTGCTAATCTCTGCTATATTCGTGTAACAACACTAACCAGAATCTACCTGCTTGCTCCGAGAACAAAGACGGATAGTTAACTGCCCTTGTTGCAGCTCCAAGTCAATGATGCTTAAAAAAAAATTAGTACTTCCTTTTAATATATACTAGAAAAATTTGTAACTTTTTTCAAATCTGTTTGTTGCATCTTAGCCCTGACGAGTGCAAGACAAAGACGCTTTGACTGCTGGTCTCCTCTTAGACATTAAATTAGACCATGAGTATTAAACAAAAACAAAAACAAAAACAAATTGCAGGAAGAGCTCAGCAGGTCTGGCAACATCTCTAGAGAGAAATAAAAGTTAATGTTTCAGGTCAAGTGACCCTTCCTCAGAACTTGTGTTAATACGGTTTTCTTGTCCATGTCCATGATAATGAGGGTCAGTTAGCTAGCTGGCTGGCTTGTACACTCCATAGTGAGGTATCAGAAGACTCAGAAGCAATGTTAGAAGTCTGGAGGAGACAGAGCAGCTCAAGGTGAAAGCACTCAGCAGATATCTTGAAATTTAAAAATGAGGAATGGTCAGAGTTATCAAAATCATCACTACTGAGGGGCAAATCATTAGAACAGGAACAGGAGCAGGAATAGACCATCTAAGCTCTGCTATTCAATAAAGATCATGGTGGATGTTTCTGTGGCCACAGGTCCACTTACCCGCCCTCTCACTATAACCCTTAATTCCTTTACTGTTCAAAACAATATCTATCTTAGTTTTAAAAACATTTACTGAGGAAACCACAATTACCTCACTGGGCAGGGAATTCCATAGATTCACAACCCTCTAGGTGAAGCTGTTGCTTTTCAATTCAGTCCTAAACCTGCCCCCTCTAACTTTGTGACTTTGCCCTCTTTTCCCAGTTTCACCTGCCAGTGGAACATCCTCTTTACTTCCATCTTATCTATTGCCTTCATAAATTTGTATTTTTCTTCTAAATTCCAATAAATATAATCCCAGTCTACTCAAACTCTCCTCATAAGCCAACCCAACCGAGTGAACCTCATCTACACCCCTTCTTGTGCCAGTACATCCTTTCTCAAGTAAGGAGACCAAAACTGCATGCAGTACTCCAGGTGTGGCCTCATCAACTCCCTATATAGCTGCAACATAACCTCTCTGCTTTTAAACTCAATCCCTTTAGCAATGAAAGACAAAATTCCATTTACCTTCCTAATTACTTGTTGTACCTGCAGACTAACCTTCTGTGATTCATGCACAAGGACACCCAGGTCCCTCTGCACAGCAGCATGCTGCAATTTCTTACCATTCAAGTTACAGTCCTTTTTATTATTATTCTTACCGAAAAAGCTGACATTACATTTATTAACATTGTACACCATCTGCCAGCCCTTTGCTCACTCACTCAAAGCAGCTACTTTCCTTTGCAAAGTTTCACAGTCCTTTGCACACTTTGCCCTATCACCCATCTTAGTGTGTCAACATTTGCTGATGATGCTAAGTGTCCCCAACTCCAAATCATCAATGTAAATAGTGAATAAATGCAGTCTCAACACTGACTCCTGAGGCACACCCCTAGTCACTGATCAGGAGGAGAAAGTGAGGTCTGCAGATGCTGGAGAACAAAGTTGAAACTTTATTGCTGGAACAGCACAGCAGGTCAGGCAGCATCCAGGGAACAGGAGATTCAAGATTCATGAATCTCCTGTTCCCTGGATGCTGCCTGACCTGCTGTGCTGTTCCAGCAATAAAGTTTCAACCTAGTCACTGATCACCAACCAGAATAGAATTCATTCCTACATTTTGCTTCCTGTTGGTTAACCAATCCTCTATCCATGCTAATACATTGCCCATAACGCCTGGCATCTTTTCTTATGCAGTAGCCTATTTTGTGGCTCCTTGTCAAGTGCTTTTTGGAAATCTAGATACAACACATCTACTGGGTCTCCATTGTCCACCACATTCGTAATGCTTTCATAGGATTCCAAAAGGTTAGTTAAGCATGACCTGCCTTTCATGAACCCGTGCTGAATCTGCCCAGCAGGACAATTTCTATCTAGATGCCTATCTAAATCCTCCACAAAACTCCTTGTGCATTACAATCCAGTGGGAACTATTAACATTTGAAAAGAAATCCAAATACCTCCACTTAACCAACAGAACCGTGCCACAAGATTTCACTGTGTATTTAAATTATTGTATTAAAAAATAATTAAACCAATCCCATTAACAAGAATTTATAACTGTTACACATTCTGGCCTCATTCTCCCAATAATTCTGGGTTACTCCAATGCATTTTTTCACTTCTGAAGGGACCACACATGTATACTACAGTCCTCTGTAGAACTGTCTTGAACTTCAGCTATGCTCAGGAGCAAAACAAACTTTCTCCCCCTTGATGGTCAAGGCTTCAGTCCCCTGTGTCGGTTTTCCACAACTTCCAAGCTAATCAGCTGGTTACTTTCTTTTGCAATAATGCAGGCTGATTCCCACTAACTTCAAATTAGTCAAGCTTCCAGCTTAAGTTCCCTCAAGATTTGAACTAAGATTGTGACTTCCATGCAGTTCGACTACACTGTACCTCACTGTTTACAGTGAGGTCTGTCATTTATTTTGGCTAACTGCTGTCAATCTGCTGCAAATTTCACAAAGTCTACAAATCCAAACATCAATAAGAATTTTCAGGAATATCAATATCTTTTCAAACAATTCAGAAACGGATCCTATTTTTAAAAAAGATCTTTCAGACTTTTTCCGTTTCTATATATGCACTGAATTTGTTGTGGTATGTTTCATGATCAATTCACTTTGTTAATTCAAGAAAGTCTGGTTAAACGACTCCTTTAGAATACAAGTCCATTTGAGACTGTAAGAAAGGTATCCATTAATGAAAGAAACAGTTACAAATAAACCTTGTTACAATCAACTGATGGGGTATATGAATAAAGATGGGGAACCTGTTCATTCCTCCTCAACAGGAGCTTAATAGTTTGAGGCAGAGGGGTTCCCTCTGGAATTTTAATGACTTGGGGAATCTTGTACAGGGGGTCTTCTTACAGCAATCTATACTTCAACCCCAGTTCCCACACTAATTGAAATAATTCCCAAGGCCTGCCACCTCAGTTTACAAAACAACAATAGCATGACATGAGCCATGATTGGCAAACCTCATTACAAAGATTGCTTCAGCGTGGAAGCTTGTTTGAAAGGGGATGTCGCTGATCTAAAACCATCTGTTTTGTTTTCAAATTTAGTCATCCACCCAGAAATTGTTTGTAAATGTTGGACAGAGTCAACAGTGTGCCAACCTAGATCTCATGCCAGTCAAATAGACTGAATATGTACACCAGACTGAATATTTGAGAGAGGTATAATGGGGTGACCGATAAGAATACACTACATGGAAGGATTCAACTTTCAAGTCAAATTTGGCAAAGGTGAACATTTCAATTCTCTTCACTGAAAAGAGTACATCATAACTGAAATCACTAGACCTTAAACACATTTAATTTTTGTAAATATGCATTACTTTAAAATACAATGCATAGAAATCCAAGTACCCATGCAGTTGAACCAATGTTACAAAACACTGCATAATTCACTGTTCAAAAGCAGCTTAATTCAAAACAATGGACTTCAAGTACCAAATGCAGTAATGCATTGAAAATTTGAAGATTTTGTCTAGCAGATATTTATATCGGCTCTACAACAGAACCAGCAGCTAATAAGCTTACACAGCTTTTGTATGAATAGTCTCCTATAACAAATTCAATTTTTAGCTGCTGAAAGTAAAATCATCTGGTTAACATATACTAAGTTGAAATATTCATTGAATGATCAACGTACAAATAAACATTCATTAACTCTTATAACGATGAATTTCTATGCATTATGATTTACTAAAAACAAAATACAATTACCTTTAATAGTTCTTCTTCCAATACATGCTGCACTTGGTACAAACTTGAAAAACTTTTAATCAATACAAACATGTTGTGACACTTCATGGCAGGTAGGAATTGAACCTGGCTTTCTTGCCCAGAAGTAGGGACAATAACGCTGTGCCATAGTATTCCTTCCCTACTTTCAGTGCTAATGAAGATATAAATAGGAAAGGATAGCTACGCGGATTCATCATTGAAGTCTAAGGGCAGATTATGACTCTAATTTATTCTAGAAATATAGATAATGCAGGCTTTGGCCAGCATCTATTGTGCATCCCCAAGTGCCCAGAGGATGATTAAGAGTCAACCACATTGCTCTGGGACTGCAGTCATGTGTAGACCGAACTAGATAAGGGTGGAAAATTTCCTTCCTAAAAAAAAAAGTACAGTGAATCAGATTTGTTTTTACAACATTTGACCTGATTGCCATTAGACTAGCTTTTTTAATGCTAGATTTTTAAAACAAGTTTTTGAATTCAAGTAACACCATGGTGGAATTCAAATTTATTGTCTAAGAACATTCACCTCAGATTCTGGATTACTGTCCAGTGACATTCCGACAACTTGCTTTTGGCAATATCAGTGGTTGTCATTCCCAGCCAGCCTTTCCTTGATGTTTGGAGTCTCTGCTGAAAAAAACTTGCAATTTCAGCAATAATGGGGATCTTCTGCAGCATCCCTCTTTTACAATATATTTCCTGAGGCAAGGAAAACTATACAGTAATCCAGGTGCAGTCTTCTATAAATCACTGAAGAAAGACTTCTCTGCTCCTGCACTCAAATCTTCTTGCAATAAAGGCTGATATTCTATTAGCCTTCCTAATAGCTTGCTGCACCTACATGTTTAGCCTTGTACATCTTGGGCCCTTTGCACATTGACTCTTTTCCATCTCTTACTAATTAAGGGTTTAGTTCACTTCACATATGATAAGTTCCAACATGATGAGGCAATACTAAACTCTTGATTTAGAGCTGGTAATTTGATGGTACTCAACAAGAGATTGGAATCCAAATATTCCATAAGTTGAACAAATTTTTTTTTAAAAATGAAGCAATTTGAATGCACGTTTCTAAAAATTGTTGAAACAATTTCCTTATGAAACAGGAATGATCAGAACATTGATGAAACACAATAACAGCATACATAATGTATTTTCCAAAAGGTTTTTCTAAACTACTGTATGACTTTAAAATCTTTGTTATCTAACATGTAAGAACAAAGATATTTTGTTCTGCCAGTCTACATTTCTTTTAGCGTTCAGCACTTAGTTTCTTCGAGCAGTGAGGGTGTAGGTATTTATTAAGTAACTAGATGCCAATGATGAAACCAAAACAGAGTTAAATTTAACTACCTGATAGGCAGATGTAGGTCAAATATTCCCCCTGACCTCCTGTTGCGAGAAATGGAATCTTTTTTTTGGTTCTTCGCTTGACCTGGACTGCTGCAAGCATGCGCTCATCGTGTGGAGCAAAGATTTCTTTGCTGATAGCAGATTTGGCACTCATCATGGATTGGAAGAAGAGAAGGCAGCTTTATGTACCTAAGGAAAAAGAAAGCAATTAATTATGGTAAATCATTTAATCAGATGCAAAGAACTCACATAGCGTAACTAAGTTTACTTTAAGATAACCTACTCAAAATCAGACATGGTTAAAAATCACATCTCATGCCCTAAACTTTTAATCAAATTGAACGAACAAACATTTGGCAAACTCATTGTCAGGAAATTGAAACAGCCTACTTGTAAAAATATAATTTCAGAAATTCAGATAGAACAAAAATTCGGAGAAAGTACGTTGTATCACCAATGAAAAAGCTACTTGAGGCAAGGTACAGAAACACATCCAAAAGTGCTTCAAATGATATTCCATCAAGTTTTCAAGAAGAAATTGAATTGGAATAGAAAATTAAGCTGAAACTTCTGATACAGTGCAAAGCTAAACAGAGTCATAGAGATGTACAGCATGGAAACAGAACCTTCGGTCCAACTCGTCCACGCCGACCAGATATCCCAACCCAATCTAGTCCCACCTGTCAGTACCCGGCCAATATCCCTCCAAACCCTTCCTATTCATATACCCATCCAAATGCCTCTTAAATATTGCAATTGTACCAGCCTCCACCACATCCTCTGGCAGCTCATTCCATACACGTACCACCCTCTGCGTGAAAAAGTTGCCCCGTAGGTCTCTTTTATATCTTTCCCCTCTCACCCTAAACCTATGCCCTCTAGTTCTGGACTCCCCAACCCCAGGGAAAAGACTTTGCCCTTTATAATTTTGTAAACCTCTATAATTTTGTAAACCCCTCAGCCTCCAAAGCTCCAGGGAAAAACAGCCCCAGCCAATTCAGCCTCTTCCTATAGCTCAAATCCTCCAAACCTGGCAACATCCTTGTAAATCTTTTCTGAACCCTTTCAAGTTTCACAACATATTTCAGATAGGAAGGAGACCAGAAGTGCATGTAATATTCCAACAGAGACCTAACCTATGTCGTGTACAGCCACAACATGACCTCCCAACTCCTGCACTCAATGCTCTGACCAATAAAGGAAAGCATACCAAACGCCTTCTTCACTATCCTATCTACCTGCGACTCCACTTTCAAGGAGCTATGAACCTGCATTCCAATGTCTTTGTTCAGCAACACTCCCCAGGACCTTACCATTAAGTGTATAAGTCCTGCTAAGATTTGCTTTCCCAAAATGCAGCACCTCGCATTTATCTGAATTAAACTCCATCTGCCACTTCTCAGCCCATTGGCCCATCTGGTCCAGATCCTGTTGTAATCTGCGGTAACCCTCTTCGCTGTCCACAACACCTCCAATTTTGGTGTCATCTGCAAACTTACTAACTGTACCTCTTATGCTCACATCCAAATCATTTATGTAAATGACAAAAAGTAGAGGTCCCAGCACCGATCCTTGTGGCACTCCACTGGTCACAGGCCAATTCAAACAGGATCTTTGAACCAAGTATACTGCTCTTTTGAATAATATTCAAGTGCAACAAAATATCCTTCTACTGATTTCTTTGAGCACAATGTGCTTGAAGACTTGTTTTTAAATTGAATTCATTGGTGATACTCAATTGTCTTTGAGAAGCTAGTGGCAAGTTGCTTTCTTAATCCATTGCAGTAAAGAGGCTTGCAGCGTGGTGGTTCAGTAGTTAGCAATGCAGCCTCACAGCACCAGTTTCAATTCCAGACTCGGGCAACTGTTTGTGTAGAGTTTGCACATTCTGTGTCAGCCTAGGTTTCCTCCCACAGCCCAAGGATGTGTAGGCTAGGTGGATTAGCCAATGGAAATGCAAGACTACAAGAATATGGGAGGGGGATGGGATGCTCTGGAGAAATCAGGTGTGGACTCGATGGGCCAAATGGTCTGCTTCCACACTGTCGGGATTCAATGCTTCGACTTGGTGCAGATATACCCAGAGTGCCGATATCAGGTTAGCAGTGTTAAAGTACATTCCGCCTTTAGCTTTCATTTTAATACTAATTTGCTATGCTGTTATCAATAATGATTTGGTGAGTTCAACTGTATTGTGGACTCAAATGGGGGAAGTTGTAAAAGGATATTCATTTTGCCAAGATGTCTAGAAACATTTTGAATTCTCAGTTCTATGGAAGGCAACATTTGAGCTGGTGCTGATGTCTCAAAGATTATTTTGTTCCTGAGAGAGGTTACCAATGAAGGATCATATTAACAAAAATAAAAGTAACAAAAAGAATGGCAGAGTCTAGCACAAGGAAACAAAAATTATTGGTTGGACATAAAAAGGGACATTACTGGAAATACAAAGGGACAAATCTTGATTTCTACAGAAACTATTTTGCAATCTTTTCAACAGTTTCCATCACAGACAGCAAGCAGACATTGGTTAAAAAAAAAGATCACATGACTGAGTCAAAGCAAGTGGAAAATTAATCAATGACTCACCATTCTTAGACAAGAGTGCAACCATACAGGAACTTACCAATATTAAGAATACTGCAACCTGTTACTCTATATGGTACTTCTAGAAGGGAAGACATGCAGCAAGGAGCTAATTCCTGAAGAAGGGCTTATGCCCGAAACGTCGATTCTCCTGTTCCTTGGATGCTGCCTGACCTGCTGCGCTTTTCCAGCAACAATTTTCAGCTCTGATTTCCAGCATCTGCAGCCCTCACTTTCTCCAACAAGGAGCTAACAAAAGCTCAAGATGCTTCGTTTAAACATTGAATAAAATCCAAACAGTTGTAAAAAGTGGATATAAGTGGGACTTTTGGATAAGGAATGTTCATGGTAGTTCTGAAAAGAGACAGCTAACATTTCACATAAAAATAAATTGTTTTCTATCAGTGAGGGCTAGAAACTACTGCATGATCAAGGCAGAAAGGGAAGGAGATCAAGAAACAGGAGATAGAGTTGTACAACACGGTAACAGACCCCTAAAAAAAAAAAGTCCAACTCGTCCATGCTGACCAGATATCCTAAATTAATCTAGTCTAATTTGCTATTCATGTACACATTCAGATGCCTTTAAATTGTAGCAGCCTCCACCACTTCCTTCCATACACACATCAGCCTCTGCGTAAAAAGGACGCCCCTTAGGTTCCTTTTATTTTTCCCCCTCTCACCTTACTGCCCCACCTTGGAAAAACAACGTTTGCTATTCACCCTACTCATGCCTCTGATGCTCCAGGGAAAATAGCCTCTCCCTATAGCTCAAATTTTCCAACTCCAGCAACATCCTGGTAAATCTTTTCTGCACCCTTTCAAGTTTAACATCTTTCCTAGAGCTGGGAGACCAGATGTGAACACAGCATCCCAGAAATGGCCTAACCACTTTCAAGGAACTACAAACCTGCACCCCAAGTTCTTTGTTCAGCCAATCTAATCAAGGTCCTGTTGTACTCAGAACCTTCTTCAGTAACCACTACACTAATTTTGGTGCCATCTGCAAACTTACTAATCATTCCTCAACATGCACAAAGCCATGTTGACTATCCAAAATCAGTTTGTGCCTTTTCAAAGAAGCAACGAAGTGAGTAATATTTTGAACTGGAGCTTGAAGCATACAGGGAGGAAAATGAGTGAGTTAGAATATTTCACAAGAAATTGGGAATGAGGATGTTCAGGGCCCAAGCAAATGAACGCAGATGGAAGCAAGGTTTCATTGGACAAGGGCAAAGTCTAAGTAATTATAATAGAATCTTGAACGACTATGGATCTGTCTTCCAGAAAGTGGCGTTGATTTGTAGTGTTCTATGTTCTACATTCAACTTTAACTTTTAAACAAGTTGAAAATTAGGCTCAGGACTTTGACCTATTGATGGGAGCAATTACAAAAATCTGCAAGAAGCTAGGAGTGACATTTGATAAAAGGAGCTAGCAGGAGCACTGTACTCTGTCATTGAGATGAAGGAAGCAGCTTTTGGTTGGCTTTTTACAGAATAATCCAGTCAGTCCCAATTCTCCCACTCTATCTCCCTAGCTCTTCAACTTTACTTCCACTAACTGCTTCAAATTTCTTTTGAAATAACCTGTCTCCTCTTCATGCAATCTTGTAGACACCACACACTCTGCACTTTTTTTAAAGGACCTTCCTAAAATGCAATATCCAGAACTGGACACGAAATTCTGGTTGCAACCTAACCAGAATAATATGAAATCTGAAATGGTTTGGCAACTCTATCTTATGGTCAGAATTCTTGCTAAACTAAAGTCACAACATATATTCACTTTGAACAAGATTGGAGATTTATTTCCCCCAATCTACATGATTCCATGCCATCCTTTTGTCCTTTATAAATGCTTACTGCCTAAACTGATCTTAGATTTAATTGTTTTTAAAATATAAATTTCACCAGATTCACAGCAGAATCTTTCTCAAGTTTACTGCCACTGATCCAGAATGAGAAACAGCAGCTCAGTCACATCAGCATGGAAGACACAGCAGGAAGGACATTTGTTCAACAAACATCACACTTGTGCAAAAAGCCAATGTTGATTTTAGAAAAGTCATAAACACAATTGTAGAATTCAACTAGTGTAGTATTTTTATTTGGGAAAAAATGTGTTCCATTACTAGTCGCAGCTTGCAGAAGAAGCCCATAGTGATTTTTCCATTGAAAGTGGTATAGCTGTCTTCATGCAATGAATTATCTGCTGTCCTGACAGCTCAACATCAAATACCTGAAAAATGATGCAAGCCCCAAAGATACCACCATTACAATTAACAATCCCATACAATACCATACCAAGTGACCTTTGCCTCCAACAAGGAAACATCTGTTGTTCTGATTTTAATCTGTGGAGTTCGAGGCAAGAATACCCACATCTGTAACTGAAAAACAGCCTCAAACACAAATGAGTTTTGTCATCATATTGTGGTGGTGAAGTGCCTAGATAGAATATTTCTAATCATTTAATAGTTAAACACAAACAGGATAGATCGGAGTTTCAGTTTGCTGAAACCACTCTGACTGCAGGCCAGAGATAAAGAAACAACACAGTCCTAAAATCTGCACTGCTGGTGTATAAAATGTCAGGCCATATTACATCCCTGATATCCAATCACAAGAAAGCTCAAAATATTGTACTGCACCCAATTCTAAGATTGCTAAAACACCATCAGCAAGTTACAGCCAAAGAACATACTTTTAAAATTTATTCTGGGATGTGAGAGTTGATAGCTAAGCCAGCATTTATTTACCATCCCCAAATGCTCTGTGAAGTGCTTTCATAAATGCATCTTTGCAGTTTTCTGGTTGTATGGCTGACAATAGAATACAACAGATCTCTTTCCCCATATTGCTACACACGCCAACAACTGTGAAGGAGATTAAAACCCAATTAGGTATTTACTAATTTTTGGCTAATTCATGCAACAGGATCCAATCTCAGGAAAATAAACCATATCCACTGAAAACTAAAGGGAATAACAGCTGTAGAATAGCTCTTGCTTTGCTTTACCAATAATGAAATTTTTAAGAAGAAATAATTTAATGCATTAAGCATATGATGATTTCAACACCAACACTTAACTGCATATCTATTATAATCTTAATTACAACTGTGCTTGATAAAAGCCATTATTTCTATTCAAAGGAATTTTTTGAGCAATCGCCTCAAATTTGCGACATTTTAGATTAAAATCCCCCTTCACTTTTTGAAAAGTAGAATAATATGCAAAGAGTAAAATATAAAATTTCAGAAAACCTACAGTATAAAAGGAAACAAACAAATACCATAATTGCTGAAGAAACTCAGCAGGTCCAGCACCATCTGTGGAAAGAAAAAAGAATTAACATGAATTCTGTTTTCTCTCTCAGATGCTGACAGATCTAGTTTCTCAATTCCCATTTTTGTTCTTTCAGATCTCCAGCATTTGTAGTTGTGTGCTTTATTAAAAAGAAAAAACATTTGCTATGATCCCAGCTAATGGCAATATTAGACAAGCCAGAATGAGACATTGCTCGATATATCATGAGTTTAGTTTTTGTTCAGTTGGTTAACATGATGATTAGTCACTGAAAATATTCATGTGAGTTTGTTAATGTTCCTCAGGAAAATAACCACTTACCACACAAGAGGATTAAAAAAAGTTATATATCTTGACATAAACAGAAAAACAAAGTTTCAAGCCATTTTCCAGTAATATTTTTTTACAAATACTTAATCCCAGTTAGGTGTCACCTCGACCTTATAATTTCTCATTTAACTGATTCTTTCCAGTTTTGAGGATCTAGAATTTATTCTGATGACCTAAACCTCTTCTATTCTGACAACCTGAAAACCTCTACTTCAACTAAAATGCTAACTCTTCTCAAGCTAAAAAAGGGCAGAGTCTCAGCCCCTGAACAACATGGGCATTGGTGAGTACAGTGCATTGCTTCCACAGTCAAGAGTAAAAGGTCCCATTTTCTAACAAAGAGTTGAATGGTGAGATGAGATTCTCACTAGTTAAACAGTGTCGGAGGTATACTTGCATGCATTAGTGTCCTCACTATTATGTAATCTCACCTCACTAATATGCAGGCTCCCATTCTCCCAACTTCTGCATACAAACTAAACAGCATGAATGCCAAACATGAAAGCCAGATTAGAAACCTCGCGACTCTCATATAGCAAGTGCTCCTCTCGATGCCCAGATGCCACTGACATCTCAGGACGCAACAACTGTACACACCTCTCCACCCCCCCACAGTGCCTCCAAGCTCCTAGCAAAGCAGCATGCCAATTATCCTCTGTTTGAGGCAATTAAAAGAAACCATGTAGGCAAGCTACAGCTTGCCAACAGCTGACCACTTGCAGAACTGGACTTTAATGTAGATTGGTATTGTTAGAATTATGTACGGGCTTCCAAACAGTAGTCAGGAGCTGGGGTGCAAGATACACCAGGAGATAAAAAAGAATTGTAGGGAAGGCAAAGTTACAGTGATCATGGGTGATTTCAATATGTAGGTGGACGAGGAAAATAAGTTTGGTAGTGGATTGCAAGAAACGTGTGGAATATCTACAAAATGGCCTTTTTGGAGCAGCTTGTGGCAGGGCCCACTAGGGAACAGGCAGTACCAGATTTCGTGTTGTGCAATGAGGCAGATTTATAAAGGAGCTTTAGGTGAAGGAAGCCTTAGGAGGCAGTGATCATAAATTGCAGAGTAAATTCAATCATATTGACAGGGAGAAGATATAATCAGAGGTAACGGTATTCCTCCAGTGCTCCGATTTCCTCTCTCAATTCAAAAGATGTGCAGATCAGGGAAATTGGCCATGCTAAATTGCCTATAGTGATAGGTGCATTAGTCAGGAGTAAATGTAGAGGAATGAGTCTGGGTGGGTTACTCTTCGGTGGGGGAGAAAGTGAGGTCTGCAGATGCTGGAGATCAAAGTTGAAACTTTATTGCTGGAACAGCACAGCAGGTCAGGCAGCATCCAGGGAACAGGAGATTCGACGTTTCGGGCACAGGCCCTTCTTCAGGAATGAGCAGAGAGTGTTCAGCAGGAGAAGATAAAAGGTAGGGAGGAGGGACTTGGAGGAGGGGAGTTGGAAATGTCTTCTTCTTGACCTCTCCGCCTCCACCCTACTCCGACCTATCACCCTCACCTTGACCTCTTTCCACCTATCACATTTCCAACGCCCCTCCTCCAAGTCCCTCCTCCCTACCTTTTATCTTCTCCTGCTGAACACTCTCTGCTCATTCCTGAAGAAGGGCCTGTGCCCGAAACGTCGAATCTCCTGTTCCCTGGATGCTGCCTGACCTGCTGTGCTGTTCCAGCAATAAAGTTTCAACTTTGATATCCAAATGAATCCAACAAGAACTGGACCAAGCATATGTGGTACTCATAATCTTCTTCATCCTAAGTATACGCATGATTTTACTACAACTGCTAAGTATTTCATCAGTAATATTTTCAGCAACATAACACAAAACATCGCAGATAAGAAAAACTGCAGCATATTAACATGCCAAATTTCCCCTAAAGTAAATGCATTAAAATTCCATCAAATTTGACAATATTGTTATGTATTTGGCTTTAAGGGGTTAACACGTAGGGGGTTCCATACAACAGCCAAGCAGGGTGAGATCAATAGTTGTGATGTTGAGAAGATATGCTCTTCTTCATTAGGGTAAATAAAACCACAGAAAGTAGACAAAATCAAACACAAAATATTGCTGAGGAAAGGAGTGAACAAAGACAGAAATGGGAACTATTTAAATGTAAATCTATGATTCGCTCCAGTAATAATATCTAACAATATTCAATATCTAGGATCATACCAAAAGAGTACTTTGAAGTATTAAAGGGATTTTCTGCTATCTAGTGATCTCTGAGGCATGAAGTTTCCCTTTCTTGATATGTGCAAGATCAAGACAAACACTAGGCATACAGTAACAGTGATATCACCGCAGGGAGTTGGCAGCCAATTACACTGAAGTATTCTCAAACAGCAAATCAGAAAGTAAAATGCAGTAAAATCTTCTACTCAATTAAAATTTCCACAGAGTAAATACAAATCATCAGTGATACACATGGGATTAAAGTAGCTGAAATATCATAACTTTTTTTTAAATTTGAAAAAAACATTATTGCCATGGCAGGCATAGCTGGGGCCCATGCGGGTGCCCATGGCTACTCCTTTTGTTTGGAGAAAGTGGGAGGATTGGAAAGAAAAGTTGTTCAGGGTGAGGACCAGTTCGGTCAGTCGAAGGAGGGTGTCGGTGGAAGGGTACTGGGTGGTACGGCGGGAAAGGAAGAAGCGGAGTGCTTTGAGTCCTTCGTGATGGGGGATGGAGGTGTACAGGGACTGGATGTCCATGGTGAAGATGAGGCGTTGGGGACCGGGGAAGCGGAAATCCTGGAGGAGGTGGAGGGCGTGGGTGGGTTGGTTGGGCCGAAGGGCCAGTTGCCATACTGTAGGGAGTTTAATTTAATCTAATCTAATGGAATGTGGGATGTTGGCTGTGGTGGCTAACTCAAAGACATGGATAAGAATTTCAGCAAAGTGATGGTAAAGGTGGCACAATATTAGGAATCATCAGCAGTGACCAATACAGAATGGATTCTGAATTGACCTCATATGCCTCATCTATTTCGTTATCCGTCAATGGAGTTCAATTTAGTAAATACATAATTAAGATCCTGGAAGGCACATACATGAAGTTAGATGCATTCTTGCAAATTATAATAGCTCACTGTTCCAAATAAGTGACATCTTAATTTAAAAGCAAAAGGACCTTCACAAAATGAAACTATAAAAGTTGAGATAAAATTGACGTAAAGTCCAATTCTAAAAAAGGATTATATATCAACTTTCATTACATCTTGTAAATTTGCTCATACTTGGGAGCTAATTTCTGGATAATTTTTTAGTTGAATCAGTCACATTTGTTAAATTCACACAATACATCTGACTACTTAAAGTAGTGCTTCTTAAAACAACAATATTTTAATATATCAAGTTCCACATTACTTCGGTAATATGGAATTTTTTGGGATTGAGTATTGATGGCTGGAGTGGGCAAACTTGCAACTCTTAAATGGGGAGAGACTTTGAGCAAACAGGAGTTGAGCACAGGGAAGCTGAATAGGAGGCAGGGTCTCAAGCATCCTGTCCTACCTACTTGCAGGCTTTTTTTGCAGCAAAAATCAGGCCTCAAAAGTTCATTAGGCCACACCTACGCAGCAAGAAAAAGGATGCAAGCTTTTAAAAAGGATCCTCACAGCAGTCAGAAGTCAGTCCAAGCTTCAAGGTGACAACTGCTGCCTCAGAGCTCAAAGCCCAAATCTCTTCTTCTGACTCGAGAATTGAAGAAACTTGATTTGAAAAGCTTGATGCCATATTTGGTCCCAGGATAATTCTCAAATCACATAATTCATCACCAAGACCACCCAGTTTCAATTCCATAACACTGCCCAACCTCTGCCTGTGGTTTCACTTATTTGCTATTAAAATTCTTAACCATGTCTTTGAGTTACTCTCCACTGCCAACATCCCAATCTACATTAAAATGAGCTAATCCTAAAAACGTTGTTCTGTTATAATCATGCATGCGCTTGCTAATCTACATGGGATCCTGGATTGGCAATATTTTAATTTTAACTTTTATCTTTATTTTCAAACATCACCATTGTCTTGCTCTTTTAAGATCACTCCACTTTTTCAATTCTGGCCTTTTGCGCATCCCCAATTTGATTTGCTCCCACTGCGTTCAGCTCCCTAATATCTAAGCACTAGAATTCTCTTTCTACTTTGCTTTCACAATTTAAAGGCATTCCTCTAACACACCTCTGACCCAGTTTTTGGTTGTATGCAAATATAAACTTACGTTTTTTTGCCAAACATTAGTTGATGAATGCGTGATAAAATGCAAGCTGACATTATTGCAACGAAAAACACATCAATACAAAGTAACAAACTCAAAAGTATTATGCCAAATTACCAAAGAAATTGCGAACAGAAAGTTTGCCAAAATCATTAGCAGAGAATGAAGCGAAGATGTTTTTAAAAAATGAAATTGACAATGCTCAGTAAAGTGCTGTGGAATATTCAAATCTACATACTGACAAATGTATTTTGTCTGTAAATTATTTGTGTGGAAGCCCTGAATAGAAGAAAGCTTGATAAAACTTTAAGCAATTATAACAGTATTTCATTTAAGAACCTAAAGCATATTGCTTTTACTTTTGGTCAAAACCCTATCACACTTTCAAACAAAGCTTACATGCATTAAAGATCACTTAGGCAAGATAGATCAGTACATAGGGAAACCAGAACATGGTTTAGGGAGACAGAAAAAAAAAATCACTGCAATGCATCAGAGACCTGGAGTTACTAATTTTGCACAAACAAAGAGAACATTACATTTCAAAAAAAGCAAAAATCTGAAATCAAGCCAGAAAATTGTGCAACAGTTCCACAGATCTGGATGCAGAGGAAAAATGAAAATTAATGTGTCTGACAGCACAAGAAAGACACATGAATAATATCCAGTCAATTAGACCTCTACTAAAAAGGAAACTGCTACATATCCGAGAGAGATCAGGTCAGAAACAAGGATTAATGCAGCAAAGTGTCTTTCTATAAATTGTCTTAGATCTAAAAATACAGATCACCAAGAAATGTTCTTTTACTACAGTGAATCATGCAAAAAAAACATGGTTGCTGTATACAAAACTTAGCTATTTGCACCCAAGTTGCAGCATCATAGAAAACCCTCATGAATGTTGTATGGAGTTTCTTCAAAATTCACTATCACTTTGTATTCATGGAAGATAGATGGAACCGTGCCATTCAATGCACAGAACATAATTTTCTAAAAGACCTGAAAAGTTAAGTTTACTTAAGAGGGAAATTAGGAGGGCAAAAAGGGGACATGAGATAGCTTTGGCAATTAGAATTAAAAGAGAATCCAAAAGAGGTTTAAAAATTTATTAAGGACAAAAGAGTAACTCGGAAGAGAATAGGGCCCCTCAAAGATCAGCAAGGCGGCCTTTGTGTGGAGCCACAGAAAATGGGGGAAGATACTAAATGAATATTTTGCATCAGTATTTACTGTGGAAAAGGATATGGAAGATATAGACAGTAGAGAAATAGATGGTGACATCTTGCAAAATGTCCAGATTACAGAGGAGGAAGTGCTGGATGTCTTGAAAC
>NC_057719.1:69514398-69523709 GCF_004010195.1 Chiloscyllium plagiosum
TGGCAGATGGAGTTTAATTCAGATAAATGTGAGGTGCTGCATTTTGGGAAAGCAAACCTTAGCAGGACTTATACACTTAATGATAAGGTCCTAGGGAGTGTTGCTGAACAAAGACACCTTGGAGTGCAGGTTCACAGCTCCTTGAAAGTGGAGTCGCAGGTAGATAGGATAATGAAGGCGACGTTTGGTATGCTTTCCTTTATTGGTCAGAGTATTGAGTACAGGAGTTGGGAGGTCATGTTGTGGCTGTACAGGACATTGGTTAGGCCACTATTGGAACATTGCGTGCAATTCTGGTCTCCTTCCTATCAGAAAGATGTTGTGAAACTTGAACGGGTTTAGAAAACATTTACAAGGATGCTGCCAGAGTTGGAGGATTTGAACTACAGGGAGAGGCTGAACAGGCTGGGGCCGTTTTCCCTGGAGCGTCGGTAGCGGAGGGGTGACCTTATAGAGGTTTACAAAATTATGAGGGGCATGGATAGGATAAATAGACAAAGTATTTTCCCTGGGGTCAGGGAGTCCAGAACTAGAGGGCATAGGTTTAGAGTGAGAGGGGAAAGATATAAAAGAGATCCGAGGGGAAACTTTTTCACGCAGAGGGTGGTACGTGTATGGAATGAGCAGCCAGAGGATGTGGTGCAAGTTGGTACAATGGCAACATTTAAGAGGCATTTGGATGGGTATATGAATAGGAAGGGTTTGGAGGGATATGGGCCGGGTGCTGGCAGGTGGGACTAGATTGGGTTGGGACATCTGGTCAGCATGGACAGGTTGGACCAAGAGGTCTGTTTCCATGCTGTACATCTCTATGACTCTATGACTTAATACTCAAACCTGAACTGGTTCCTAGCACAGAAACACCTGATATTTGAATTGATCATCGTTGTTTTCAAATACCTCAAATCTTGTTCTTCCCCATCTATAATTTCCTGCAAATTGTACAACCTACCGAGTACTCCTCCTTTTTTAAATTCTCACTTCTTACATATCCGACTAGCTTTGATCCTCTGCTAGTGGCCATGCTTTCAGTGTTCCAGAATCTAGAGTCTGGAATTTCCTTTCAATACCTGTCCACCTCTACCGTTTTTTTTAAAAAAAAAAACACTTTCTTTTAATACAGTTCTTAAAATTTACCACTTTGGTTAAGCTTTTGGTCACCTGCTACACTATCCTTATGTAGCTTGCTGTCAAATTTTTTTCTGATAAGATTTCTGCAGAGTGCTTTGGGCTATCACACTGCATTAAACTCGCTATTGAAATGCCAGCTGTTGTTGCTGTTCAGACACCCGAAAAAGTAACAGCCATCATAGCAGTCAAAACACAGCAATACTCTCAGCTCTGGTTAATAAGATCTCTCCATGGTTACAATGGTACTCTCATTAATGACTAAAAACTAATCACAACACCTGGACTTCTCATTTATTCCAGTTTAGAACTGAAAAGACATGAAACACCTGTTCTGCACTTGAAGTGATAACTATATTATGCCAGGGAGGGGATAAATGGTCTTGCAGCACTAATAACACTGGAATAAACTGTTTAGTCACAGATGTACAGCACAGAAACAGACTCTTTGGTCCAACTCGTCCATGCCGACCAGGTATTCCAACCCAATCTAGTCCCACCTGCCAGCACCTGACCCAATTCCCTCCAAACCCTTCCTATTCATATACCCATCCAGATGCCTTTTAAAATGTTACAGCCTCCACCACTTCCCTCTGGCAGCTCATTCCATACACATACCACCCTCTGCATGAAAAAGTTGTCCCTTAGGTCTCTTTTATATCTTTCCCCTCTCACTCTAAACCTATGCCCTCTAGTTCTGGACTTCCCCACCCCAGGGAAAAGACTTTGTCTATTTATCCTATCCATGCCCCTCATGACTTTATAATCCTTGATAAGGTCTCCCCTCAGCCTCCGATGCTCTAGGGAAAACAGCCCTAGCATATTCAATCTCTCCCTACAGCTCAAATTCTCCAACCCTGGCAACATCCTTGCAAATCTTTTCTGAACCCTTTCAAGTTTCACAACATCTTTCCGATAGGAAGGAGACCAGAACTGGACACAATATTCCAACAGTGGCCTAACCAATGTCCTGTACAGCCACAACATGACCTCCCATCTGCTGTACTCAATACTCTGACCAATAAAGAAAGCATATCAAATGCCGCCTTCACTATCCTATGAACCTGCACTCCCATGTCTCTTTGTTCAGCAATACTTCCCAGGACCTTACCATTAAGTGTATAAGTTCTGCCAAGATTTGCTTTCCCAAAATGCAGCATCTCACATTTATACAAGTTAAACTCTATCTGCCACTTCTCAGCCCACTGGCCCATCTGATCAAGATCCTGTTGTAATCGGAGGTAACCTTCTTTGTTGTGTAGTATTATCAATTTAGAAATTGAAAGAATGTGAAATACATGAACAGTTAATTAAAAACATGCAGTTTGTCTAAGTAATTATGCTGGAAGATACATGACATAGGATTCACAGCGAACAGGCCATTCAGCCCAATGGTCCATACTGGTGCTCAGGGTTCACATGAGCCTCTCCCACCCTACAGGTACAAGTTTCACCTCTATCCCTGATATGCATATCTCACACCCCATTGAATGAATGAGTTATGCTATATTCCTTAACTACTCCATGTTTCACATTCTAAGCACGTCAGGTGAAGCGTTTTGCCGAAATTCCTTACTGGGTATATTGGTGGCTTTTCAGATTGTCAACCCTCGCTTTCAACTTCTCTTCCACAAGTGAAAACATCTTCTCTATGTTGACCTGATCAAAGCCATTCAAACTTCTGAAGTCTTTCATTTAAACATTTTCTGCTTGTCCCAGCATGGTTAATCTCTTTTTGTTGCCTTGCCTTCTTGAAAATTCACACCAAGATTTATTTTTAAAAAAAGATTAAGGGTAGCACTGGATTGATGATTTTTCATTTGTATTTGTGTACATTGTATAAACATGGCAGCTCCACGAAACAAATTATTCAAAATTTTAACACTTGCGAAAATATTCCATCCTTCAATTTCCCCACACAGCACTTTCATATTTGCAAAAAACTTTCATGCAAATCCAGTTTAACACCAACACTAATTAGCACTTCATTTGAAAGAAAATTGCTGTTAAATTATTGCATAAAGCTTAATTCAAGCTTTTTTTAAAAAATCAATTATATATAGTCTGTTTCTTACTTCTGGGACAGAATGTTATATTTTGATGCCAATGAAAATGATCTCCAGATGAGAGATTTGCCATTATCAATTTCTGCCTCAAGATGCCAACTGGGCCAGGTCCACAAATCAAGCATGATTTCCATCATCTAGCAACTTTGCATGACAGAAGAGTTATAGTACAGTGATTTGCCAACATAGTCACTCACACTGAAAATAAAGGACATATTACCACAAATCCAACTACTGAATGAATACAACCTTTTCTCTTAAAAAAAGAGTCTAGAATCACTCAACTCAATGTGATGGTCAGTGATAAAATCCTCCCAGTGACAAAATTTTGTCACCTGCATCAAGTTGGATACAAACTCCAGTAATCATTGCAACAGCGCTGCAGAAATCCTGAAGAAAAGAACACAGAATTGCAACCAAAACTTGTCACTGAGAACTTGGCCTACTGCAGTGACTTAGAGAGCTAAATTACAGCCTGAACATAAACTGGAAAATGCCATATGTCAAAATCGCTTGAATAACAGAAATAAGCCAACAGGTATTTCTTAACCCGATAAGAATCATTTTAATTAATAGAATTTATGGCTACTATAAATCCCAATGTAATATCACACTGCACGTGCATACTCAAAGTATACAAGGCAAATTTCACACAATTGTGCTTGAATTATTTATCAATGTCATGTACAAAGGCTAAATTTGAAATTGGATTATGAAATTATACTAGAGTGGCAGAATGCAAGGTTTATAAGGGCAAATAGGAGGCAAGACTCTGTAAGACAAAGTGATAAGCTTTCAGTGCCAGCAGCTCACAAATTAACAGGTATTCAGAACATACGCAAGAGTTATTGTGAGCTCAGTGTAAATAGACTGTCATACTTTGCTATCAAACTCTCCACATCAACAGGGGGAATGTCAACATTTATCCAATCACTTGCTCTTTCAATTAATTTAAAAGCAAAACTTGAGACTTCCTTTCAAAAGCATTTTTTTTTAAAAAGATAAACATCACCAGTTACCAAATCTGAAACCGATATCGCAAGTATGGAAAGAGATAGGAAGGATGGAACTGTTGGTTGCAGAAGGAATCAGTGTTAACATTATGTAATTTTATATCTTTGCACACAATATCATGGCAAATTCTAATGCTGGATTATAATCTTGTTCATAATCCTGAACAAACCAGAGATACATTTGTCACGCCACTTTACTTCATTATTGGCCTTCTAGAATGTTACAGTGCAAAAGGAGGAAATTTAGCCTATGCCTGCAATGGCTCTCCAAATGTGCATGACTTAGGACTACATTCCCTCCCTTCTACCATAAACCTGCCCACTTAAATAGAAATAATCTAATGCCTCAAATGAACGTACCTCCACCACACCTCCAGACTTGAACCACTTATATAAAACAATTTCTTCTCATATTTACTCATTTTGTAAATCACTAAATTGGAGCCCTCTTCTTCTCGAGTCATGTAAAGCCAGAGTTCCAAGACGGATGCCTGGAAATTTCCATTACAAATCTTCCTCCAAACTTAACTATATCCATTAACCGTTGCTCCTTGTCACTTAGCCAATTCTGTCTTGACATACTGCTGGCCCCTTTATTCCACAAGCTATACATTTTCTCAAGTGAGTTGTCCAGAAATGTATCAAATATCTTTTGGACATCTATGTATGCTACATTAACAGCATTTCCCTCAGCCACCCTCTTAGTTCATGCCAATTAAACATTGCTTCCAATTAAGAAATCTAGGCTTGCTCTCCTTAATTGACCCACATTCATTTATTAGCACATTAATTCTATCCCAAATTATTGAAGTCATTAAACATTTCCCTCTCTCTGAAGAGAAAA
Organism: Chiloscyllium plagiosum; assembly: GCF_004010195.1. NCBI lineage: Eukaryota > Metazoa > Chordata > Chondrichthyes > Orectolobiformes > Hemiscylliidae > Chiloscyllium > Chiloscyllium plagiosum. Next base: position 69,519,450 of record NC_057719.1, read on the forward strand.
TGACCAATCTATAATTGCTGGGCTTTCCATACGCTTCTGAACAAAGCATCAGTTTGTAATCTTCCAGTCCTCTGGCACCACACCAATTTCCAAGAAAACTTGAACTATTATGGCCAATATTTCCACAATTTCGATTCTCACTTCTCTCAGCATCATTGCATGCATCTCATCTGGTCCAGGGGTCTGATCAACTCAAAATACCAACAGCTATCCAAAACAACTTAGAGTCATAGAGACGTACAACACGGAAATAGACCCTTCTGTCCAACTCGTCCATGCCGACCAGATATCCTAACCCACTCTAGTCCCATATCCCTCTAAACCCTTCATAAAAAATATACCTATCCAGATGCCTTTTAAATCCTGTAATTGTACCAACCTCCGCCACTTCGTCTAACAACTATTTCCATACTCGCACCACCATTTGCATGAAACTTCTGCCCCTTAGGACTCTTCTATATCTTGCCCCTTGCACCCTAAACCTATGCTCTCCAATTCTGGATCCCCCACCCTAGGGAAAATACTTTGTCTATTTATCCTATCCATGCCCCTCATGATTTTATAATCCTTGATAAGGTCTCCCCTCAGCCTCCGACGCTCCAGGGAAAACAGCTCCAGTCTATGCAGCCTCTCCCTATAGCTCAAATCCTCCAACCCTGGTAACATCCTTGTAAATCTTTTCTGAACCTTTTCAAGTTTCAAAACATCCTTCCGATAGGCAGGGAGACTAGAACTGTACGCAATAATCCAAAAGTGGTGTAAACAGTGTCCTGTACAGCTGCAACATGACCTCCCAACTCCTATACTCAATGCTCTGACCCAGTAAAGGAAAGCATACCAACACCTTCTTCACTATCCTATCTACCGGCAACTCCACTTTCAAGGAACTATGAACCTGCACTCCAAGGTCTTTGTTCAGCAACATTCCTTACCATTAAGTGTACAAGTCCTGCCCTGTTTTGCTTTTCCAAAATGCATCACCTCATTTATCTAAATTAACCTCCATCTGCCACTCCTCAGCCCAATGGCCCATCTGATCAAGATCCTGTTGTACTCTAAAGGTAACATTCTTCACTGTCCACTCCACCTCCAATTTTGGTGTAATCTGCAAAATTACTAACTATACCTATGTTCATATCCAAATCATTTATATAAATGATGAAAAGCAGTGGATCCAGCACTGATCCTTGTGGCACTCCACTGGTCACAGGCCTCCAGTCTGAAAAGCAACCCACCACCACCACCCTGTCTTCTACCTTTGAGCCAGTTCTGTATCCAAATGGCTAGCTCTCTCTGTATTCCATGAGATCTAAGCTGGCTAACCAGTCTCCCACGGGGAACCTTGTCAAACGTCCATATACATCACATCCACCACTCTGCCCTCATCAATCCTCTTTGTTACTTCTTCAAAAAACTCAAGTCTGAGAGACATAATTCTCACGCATAAAGCCACGCTGACTATCCCTAATCAGTCATTTTCTTTCCAAATACATATAAATCCCTCAGGATTCCTTCCAATGACTTCCCCGGTCTGTAGTTCCCTGGTTTTTCCTCACCACCTTTCTTAAATAGCCAAAAAAAAAATTAGCCAACCTCCAGTCTTCCAGCACCTTACCTGTGACTATCGATCATCCAAGTATCTCAGCAAAGGACCCAGTAATCACTTCCCTAGCTTCCCACAGAATTCAAGAGTACACCTGATCAGATCCTGGGGATTTATCCACTTCTGCATTTCAAGACATCCAACATCACTTCATCTGTAATATGGACCTTTTTCAAGATGTCACCATCTATTCCCCAACATTCTATATATTCAATGTCCTTCTCCACAGTAAACACTGAGCTAAAATACTCTTAGTATCTCCCTCATGTCCTGCGGCTCCACATATAGGCTGCCTTGCTGATCACTGAGGGGCTGTATTCACTCCCTCGTATTTACAAAAACCCTATGGATTCTCCTTAACCCTATTTGCCAAAGTTATTTCATGTCTCCTTTTTGCCCTCCTGATTTCCCTCATAAGCATGCTCTTACTGCCTATATACACTATGGCTTCTCTCGATCTTCCTGTCATACCAGACATATGCTTCCTTCTTTCTCTTAAACAAAACCTCAATTTCTCTAGTCATTCGGCATTCCCTACAGCTACTAGCCTTTCCTTTCACCCTAACAGGAATATACTGTCTCTGGACTCATCTCATTTTTGAAGGCTTCCCATTTTCCAGTTGGCCCGTTACCTGCGAACAACTGCCCCTTTTGAAAGTTCTTGCCTAATACCATCAAAATTGGCCTTCCTCCAATTTAGAACTTCAACTTTTAGATCTGGTCTATCCTTTTCCATCACTACTTTAAAACTAATAGAATTATGGTCACTGACCCTAGAGTGCTCCCCCACTGACATCTCAGTCATCTGCCCTGCCTAATTTCCCAAGAGTAGGTCAAGTTTTGCACCTTCTCTCATAGGTACATCCACGTACTGAATCAGAAAATGTTCTTGTACACACTTCACTAAATCCTCTCCATCTAAACCCTTAACACTATGGCAGTCCATGTTTGGAAAGTTAAAATCCCCTACCATAACCACCCTATTATACTTATAACAGATCTCCTTATAAATTTGCTTCTCAATTTTCCTCTGACTATTAGGGGGTCTATAAAACAATCCCAATAAAGTGATCATCCCTTTCTTATTTCTCAGATCCTCCCAAATAACTTCCCTGGATGTAATTCCGTGAATATCCTCCTGCAGTACAGCAGTAATGCTATCCCTCATCAAAAACACACTTTCCCCCTCCTGTTTTGCCTCCCTTTCTGTCCTTCTTTTTGCATTTGCAAACAAACATTAAGCTGCCGGTCCTGTCCATCCCTGAGCCATGTTTCTGTAATTGCTATGATATCCCAGCCCCATGTTTTTAACCACATCTTCTGCATTCCCTGTTCGGCCTCTTGCATTGTAGTTTATCAGTCCTACTTTGTCCTCTGCTTTGTTCCTGCCTGCCTTGACCGTTTGACTCACTCCCTTTCCCAAATGTATCTCAGATTGATCTCTTTTCTCACTACCTCCATGGGTCCTACCCACCCACCTGATGAGTTTAAATCCTCCCTAGCAGCTCTCGCAAATCTTCCTGTGGTTATATTAGCCCCTTTCCAATTCAGGGGCAATCTGTCCATCTCGTACAGCTCACTTCTACCCCAGAAGAAATTCCAATGATCCAAAAATATGAACCCTCCTCCGATGCACCAGCTCCTCAGCCATACATTCATCTGCTCAATCCTTGTATTCCTACCCTCATGAGCCTGTAGCACCAGGAGCAATCCAGATATTACCACCCTCGAGGACCTCTTTTAAAAATTCCTGCTGAACTCTCAATATTCTCCCTTCAGAATCTCATCCTTTTCCCTTCCTATGTCATGAGTTCAAATATGTACAATAACCTCATCACCTCAGGAGATCTCCCACCCACAGTTTCCAACCTCATAGTCGGGAACCCTGCACTGCCCGGTTCTACCTCCTTCCCAAGATCCACAAGCCTGACCACCCTGGCCGACCAATTGTCTCATCATGCTCCTGCCCCACTGAACTCACCTCTACCTAGCTTGACACTGTCCTACCCCCCTTAGTCCAGGAACTTCCCACATACGTTAGAGACACCACCCATGCCCTCCACCTCCTCCAAGACTTCCGTTTCCCCGGCCTCCAACGCCTCATCTTCACCATGAACATCCAATCCCTCTACACCTCCATCCGCCATGACCAGGGCCTCCAAACCCTCCTTTTCTTCTTCTCCCGACGTCCCCAACAGTACCCTTCCACCGACACTCATTCGTTTGACTGAACTGGTTCTCACCCGCAACAATTTCTCCTTCGAATCCTCCCACTTCCTCCAGACCAAAGGGGTAGCCATGGGCACCCGTATGGGCCCCAGCTATCCCTGCCTTTTTGTTGGCTACGTAGAACAGTCGATCTTCCGTAGTTACACCGGCACCACTCCCCACCTCTTCCTCCACTACGTTGATGACTGCATTGGCGCCACCTCGTGCTCCCGCGAGGGGGTTGAGCAATTCATCAACTTCACCAACACATTCCACCCTGACCTTAAATTTACCTGGACCATCTCTGACACCTCCCTCCCCTTCCTGGACCTCTCCATCTCCATCAGTGACGACCGACTTGACACTGACATCTTCTACAAACCCACCGACTCCCACAGCTACCTGGATTACACCTCTTCCCACCCTACCTCCTGCAAAAATGCCATCCC